>NW_026776341.1:0-48252 GCF_030936135.1 Gavia stellata | reverse complement strand
TCATCCAGCGATAGCTCCTACACTAAAGGTGCCAGCCCTGAAAGCTCTTGCTGGTCCTCATCTCCCACTGGTAACCTCTCAAACGAACCACAAACACTTGGGCTCTGAACTTGTTTCGCCTACTAAAACTTCCAACGTACACAGCCTCTCCTGCTCAATCTGGCCAGAGCTCAACACCGAAATTGCGAACGTCCAGCGATTGCTCCTACACTAAAGGTGCCAGCCCTGAAAGCTCTTGCTGGTCCTCATCTCCCACTGGTAACCTCTCAAACGAACCACAAACACTTGGGCTCTGAACTTGTTTCGCCTACTAAAACTTCCAACGTACACAGCCTCTCCTGCTCAATCTGGCCAGAGCTCAACACCGACATTGCGAACGTCCAGCGATTGCTCCTACACTAAAGGTGCCAGCCCTGAAAGCTCTTGCTGGTCCTCATCTCCCACTGGTAACCTCTCAAACGAACCACAAACACTTGGGCTCTGAACTTGTTTAGCCTACTAAAACTTCCAACGTACACAGCCTCTCCTGCTCAATCTGGCCAGAGCTCAACACCGACATTGCGAACGTCCAGCGATTGCTCCTACACTAAAGGTGCCAGCCCTGAAAGCTCTTGCTGGTCCTCATCTCCCACTGGTAACCTCTCAAACGAACCACAAACACTTGGGCTCTGAACTTGTTTCGCCTACTAAAACTTCCAACGTACACAGCCTCTCCTGCTCAATCTGGCCAGAGCTCAACATCGAAATTGCGAACGTCCAGGGATTGCTCCTACACTAAAGGTGCCAGCCCTGAAAGCTCTTGCTGGTCCTCATCTCCCACTGGTAACCTCTCAAACGAACCACAAACACTTGGCCTCTGAACTTGTTTAGCCTACTAAAACTTCCAACGTACACAGCCTCTCCTGCTCAATCTGGCCAGAGCTCAACACCGACATTGCGAACGTCCAGGGATTGCTCCTACACTAAAGGTGCCAGCCCTGAAAGCTCTTGCTGGTCCTCATCTCCCACTGGTAACCTCTCAAACGAACCACAAACACTTGGGCTCTCAACTTGTTTAGCCTACTAAAACTTCCAACGTACACAGCCTCTCCTGCTCAATCTGGCCAGAGCTCAACTCCGAAATTGCGAACGTCCAGGGATTGCTCCTACACTAAAGGTGCCAGCCCTGAAAGCTCTTGCTGGTCCTCATCTCCCACTGGTAACCTCTCAAACGAACCACAAACACTTGGGCTCTGAACTTGTTTAGCCTACTAAAACTTCCAACGTACACAGCCTCTCCTGCTCAATCTGCCCAAAATTCACCAACGAAATTACGAACATCCAGCGATAGCTCCTACACTAAAGGTGCCAGCCCTGAAAGCTCTTGCTGGTCCTCATCTCCCACTGGTAACCTCTCAAACGAACCACAAACACTTGGCCTCTGAACTTGTTTCGCCTACTAAAACTTCCAACGTACACAGCCTCTCCTGCTCAATCTGGCCAGAGCTCAACACCGAAATTGCGAACGTCCAGCGATTGCTCCTACACTAAAGGTGCCAGCCCTGAAAGCTCTTGCTGGTCCTCATCTCCCACTGGTAACCTCTCAAACGAACCACAAACACTTGGGCTCTGAACTTGTTTCGCCTACTAAAACTTCCAACGTACACAGCCTCTCCTGCTCAATCTGGCCAGAGCTCAACACCGACATTGCGAACGTCCAGCGATTGCTCCTACACTAAAGGTGCCAGCCCTGAAAGCTCTTGCTGGTCCTCATCTCCCACTGGTAACCTCTCAAACGAACCACAAACACTTGGGCTCTGAACTTGTTTAGCCTACTAAAACTTCCAACGTACACAGCCTCTCCTGCTCAATCTGGCCAGAGCTCAACACCGAAATTGCGAACGTCCAGCGATTGCTCCTACACTAAAGGTGCCAGCCCTGAAAGCTCTTGCTGGTCCTCATCTCCCACTGGTAACCTCTCAAACGAACCACAAACACTTGGGCTCTGAACTTGTTTAGCCTACTAAAACTTCCAACGTACACAGCCTCTCCTGCTCAATCTGCCCAAAATTCACCAACGAAATTACGAACATCCAGCGATAGCTCCTACACTAAAGGTGCCAGCCCTGAAAGCTCTTGCTGGTCCTCATCTCCCACTGGTAACCTCTCAAACGAACCACAAACACTTGGGCTCTGAACTTGTTTCGCCTACTAAAACTTCCAACGTACACAGCCTCTCCTGCTCAATCTGGCCAGAGCTCAACACCGAAATTGCGAACGTCCAGCGATTGCTCCTACACTAAAGGTGCCAGCCCTGAAAGCTCTTGCTGGTCCTCATCTCCCACTGGTAACCTCTCAAACGAACCACAAACACTTGGGCTCTGAACTTGTTTCGCCTACTAAAACTTCCAACGTACACAGCCTCTCCTGCTCAATCTGGCCAGAGCTCAACACCGACATTGCGAACGTCCAGCGATTGCTCCTACACTAAAGGTGCCAGCCCTGAAAGCTCTTGCTGGTCCTCATCTCCCACTGGTAACCTCTCAAACGAACCACAAACACTTGGGCTCTGAACTTGTTTAGCCTACTAAAACTTCCAACGTACACAGCCTCTCCTGCTCAATCTGGCCAGAGCTCAACACCGACATTGCGAACGTCCAGCGATTGCTCCTACACTAAAGGTGCCAGCCCTGAAAGCTCTTGCTGGTCCTCATCTCCCACTGGTAACCTCTCAAACGAACCACAAACACTTGGGCTCTGAACTTGTTTCGCCTACTAAAACTTCCAACGTACACAGCCTCTCCTGCTCAATCTGGCCAGAGCTCAACACCGAAATTGCGAACGTCCAGGGATTGCTCCTACACTAAAGGTGCCAGCCCTGAAAGCTCTTGCTGGTCCTCATCTCCCACTGGTAACCTCTCAAACGAACCACAAACACTTGGCCTCTGAACTTGTTTAGCCTACTAAAACTTCCAACGTACACAGCCTCTCCTGCTCAATCTGGCCAGAGCTCAACACCGACATTGCGAACGTCCAGGGATTGCTCCTACACTAAAGGTGCCAGCCCTGAAAGCTCTTGCTGGTCCTCATCTCCCACTGGTAACCTCTCAAACGAACCACAAACACTTGGGCTCTCAACTTGTTTAGCCTACTAAAACTTCCAACGTACACAGCCTCTCCTGCTCAATCTGGCCAGAGCTCAACACCGAAATTGCGAACGTCCAGCGATTGCTCCTACACTAAAGGTGCCAGCCCTGAAAGCTCTTGCTGGTCCTCATCTCCCACTGGTAACCTCTCAAACGAACCACAAACACTTGGGCTCTGAACTTGTTTAGCCTACTAAAACTTCCAACGTACACAGCCTCTCCTGCTCAATCTGCCCAAAATTCACCAACGAAATTACGAACATCCAGCGATAGCTCCTACACTAAAGGTGCCAGCCCTGAAAGCTCTTGCTGGTCCTCATCTCCCACTGGTAACCTCTCAAACGAACCACAAACACTTGGCCTCTGAACTTGTTTCGCCTACTAAAACTTCCAACGTACACAGCCTCTCCTGCTCAATCTGGAAAGAGCTCAACACCGAAATTGCGAACGTCCAGCGATTGCTCCTACACTAAAGGTGCCAGCCCTGAAAGCTCTTGCTGGTCCTCATCTCCCACTGGTAACCTCTCAAACGAACCACAAACACTTGGGCTCTGAACTTGTTTCGCCTACTAAAACTTCCAACGTACACAGCCTCTCCTGCTCAATCTGGCCAGAGCTCAACACCGACATTGCGAACGTCCAGCGATTGCTCCTACACTAAAGGTGCCAGCCCTGAAAGCTCTTGCTGGTCCTCATCTCCCACTGGTAACCTCTCAAACGAACCACAAACACTTGGGCTCTGAACTTGTTTCGCCTACTAAAACTTCCAACGTACACAGCCTCTCCTGCTCAATCTGGCCAGAGCTCAACACCGACATTGCGAACGTCCAGCGATTGCTCCTACACTAAAGGTGCCAGCCCTGAAAGCTCTTGCTGGTCCTCATCTCCCACTGGTAACCTCTCAAACGAACCACAAACACTTGGGCTCTGAACTTGTTTAGCCTACTAAAACTTCCAACGTACACAGCCTCTCCTGCTCAATCTGGCCAGAGCTCAACTCCGAAATTGCGAACGTCCAGGGATTGCTCCTACACTAAAGGTGCCAGCCCTGAAAGCTCTTGCTGGTCCTCATCTCCCACTGGTAACCTCTCAAACGAACCACAAACACTTGGCCTCTGAACTTGTTTAGACTACTAAAACTTCCAACGTACACAGCCTCTCCTGCTCAATCTGGCCAGAGCTCAACACCGACATTGCGAACGTCCAGCGATTGCTCCTACACTAAAGGTGCCAGCCCTGAAAGCTCTTGCTGGTCCTCATCTCCCACTGGTAACCTCTCAAACGAACCACAAACACTTGGGCTCTCAACTTGTTTAGCCTACTAAAACTTCCAACGTACACAGCCTCTCCTGCTCAATCTGGCCAGAGCTCAACACCGAAATTGCGAACGTCCAGGGATTGCTCCTACACTAAAGGTGCCAGCCCTGAAAGCTCTTGCTGGTCCTCATCTCCCACTGGTAACCTCTCAAACGAACCACAAACACTTGGGCTCTGAACTTGTTTAGCCTACTAAAACTTCCAACGTACACAGCCTCTCCTGCTCAATCTGGCCAGAGCTCAACACCGACATTGCGAACGTCCAGCGATTGCTCCTACACTAAAGGTGCCAGCCCTGAAAGCTCTTGCTGGTCCTCATCTCCCACTGGTAACCTCTCAAACGAACCACAAACACTTGGGCTCTCAACTTGTTTAGCCTACTAAAACTTCCAACGTACACAGCCTCTCCTGCTCAATCTGGCCAGAGCTCAACACCGAAATTGCGAACGTCCAGCGATTGCTCCTACACTAAAGGTGCCAGCCCTGAAAGCTCTTGCTGGTCCTCATCTCCCACTGGTAACCTCTCAAACGAACCACAAACACTTGGGCTCTGAACTTGTTTAGCCTACTAAAACTTCCAACGTACACAGCCTCTCCTGCTCAATCTGGCCAGAGCTCAACACCGAAATTGCGAACGTCCAGGGATTGCACCTACACTAAAGGTGCCAGCCCTGAAAGCTCTTGCTGGTCCTCATCTCCCACTGGTAACCTCTCAAACGAACCACAAACACTTGGGCTCTGAACTTGTTTAGCCTACTAAAACTTCCAACGTACACAGCCTCTCCGGCTCAATCTGGCCAGAGCTCAACACCGAAATTGCGAACGTCCAGGGATTGCTCCTACACTAAAGGTGCCAGCCCTGAAAGCTCTTGCTGGTCCTCATCTCCCACTGGTAACCTCTCAAACGAACCACAAACACTTGGGCTCTCAACTTGTTTAGCCTACTAAAACTTCCAACGTACACAGCCTCTCCTGCTCAATCTGGCCAGAGCTCAACACCGACATTGCGAACGTCCAGGGATTGCTCCTACACTAAAGGTGCCAGCCCTGAAAGCTCTTGCTGGTCCTCATCTCCCACTGGTAACCTCTCAAACGAACCACAAACACTTGGGCTCTGAACTTGTTTCGCCTACTAAAACTTCCAACGTACACAGCCTCTCCTGCTCAATCTGGCCAGAGCTCAACACCGAAATTGCGAACGTCCAGGGATTGCTCCTACACTAAAGGTGCCAGCCCTGAAAGCTCTTGCTGGTCCTCATCTCCCACTGGTAACCTCTCAAACGAACCACAAACACTTGGGCTCTGAACTTGTTTCGCCTACTAAAACTTCCAACGTACACAGCCTCTCCTGCTCAATCTGGCCAGAGCTCAACACCGACATTGCGAACGTCCAGGGATTGCACCTACACTAAAGGTGCCAGCCCTGAAAGCTCTTGCTGGTCCTCATCTCCCACTGGTAACCTCTCAAACGAACCACAAACACTTGGGCTCTGAACTTGTTTAGCCTACTAAAACTTCCAACGTACACAGCCTCTCCGGCTCAATCTGGCCAGAGCTCAACACCGACATTGCGAACGTCCAGCGATTGCTCCTACACTAAAGGTGCCAGCCCTGAAAGCTCTTGCTGGTCCTCATCTCCCACTGGTAACCTCTCAAACGAACCACAAACACTTGGGCTCTGAACTTGTTTAGCCTACTAAAACTTCCAACGTACACAGCCTCTCCTGCTCAATCTGGCCAGAGCTCAACACCGACATTGCGAACGTCCAGGGATTGCTCCTACACTAAAGGTGCCAGCCCTGAAAGCTCTTGCTGCTCCTCATCTCCCACTGGTAACCTCTCAAACGAACCACAAACACTTGGGCTCTGAACTTGTTTCGCCTACTAAAACTTCCAACGTACACAGCCTCTCCTGCTCAATCTGGCCAGAGCTCAACACCGACATTGCGAACGTCCAGCGATTGCTCCTACACTAAAGGTGCCAGCCCTGAAAGCTCTTGCTGGTCCTCATCTCCCACTGGTAACCTCTCAAACGAACCACAAACACTTGGGCTCTGAACTTGTTTCGCCTACTAAAACTTCCAACGTACACAGCCTCTCCTGCTCAATCTGGCCAGAGCTCAACACCGACATTGCGAACGTCCAGCGATTGCTCCTACACTAAAGGTGCCAGCCCTGAAAGCTCTTGCTGGTCCTCATCTCCCACTGGTAACCTCTCAAACGAACCACAAACACTTGGGCTCTGAACTTGTTTAGCCTACTAAAACTTCCAACGTACACAGCCTCTCCTGCTCAATCTGGCCAGAGCTCAACACCGACATTGCGAACGTCCAGCGATTGCTCCTACACTAAAGGTGCCAGCCCTGAAAGCTCTTGCTGGTCCTCATCTCCCACTGGTAACCTCTCAAACGAACCACAAACACTTGGGCTCTGAACTTGTTTAGCCTACTAAAACTTCCAACGTACACAGCCTCTCCTGCTCAATCTGGCCAGAGCTCAACTCCGAAATTGCGAACGTCCAGGGATTGCTCCTACACTAAAGGTGCCAGCCCTGAAAGCTCTTGCTGGTCCTCATCTCCCACTGGTAACCTCTCAAACGAACCACAAACACTTGGCCTCTGAACTTGTTTAGCCTACTAAAACTTCCAACGTACACAGCCTCTCCTGCTCAATCTGGCCAGAGCTCAACACCGACATTGCGAACGTCCAGCGATTGCTCCTACACTAAAGGTGCCAGCCCTGAAAGCTCTTGCTGGTCCTCATCTCCCACTGGTAACCTCTCAAACGAACCACAAACACTTGGGCTCTCAACTTGTTTAGCCTACTAAAACTTCCAACGTACACAGCCTCTCCTGCTCAATCTGGCCAGAGCTCAACACCGAAATTGCGAACGTCCAGCGATTGCTCCTACACTAAAGGTGCCAGCCCTGAAAGCTCTTGCTGGTCCTCATCTCCCACTGGTAACCTCTCAAACGAACCACAAACACTTGGGCTCTGAACTTGTTTAGCCTACTAAAACTTCCAACGTACACAGCCTCTCCTGCTCAATCTGGCCAGAGCTCAACACCGAAATTGCGAACGTCCAGGGATTGCACCTACACTAAAGGTGCCAGCCCTGAAAGCTCTTGCTGGTCCTCATCTCCCACTGGTAACCTCTCAAACGAACCACAAACACTTGGGCTCTGAACTTGTTTAGCCTACTAAAACTTCCAACGTACACAGCCTCTCCTGCTCAATCTGGCCAGAGCTCAACACCGAAATTGCGAACGTCCAGCGATTGCTCCTACACTAAAGGTGCCAGCCCTGAAAGCTCTTGCTGCTCCTCATCTCCCACTGGTAACCTCTCAAACGAACCACAAACACTTGGGCTCTGAACTTGTTTCGCCTACTAAAACTTCCAACGTACACAGCCTCTCCTGCTCAATCTGGCCAGAGCTCAACACCAAAATTGCGAACGTCCAGGGATTGCACCTACACTAAAGGTGCCAGCCCTGAAAGCTCTTGCTGGTCCTCATCTCCCACTGGTAACCTCTCAAACGAACCACAAACACTTGGGCTCTGAACTTGTTTAGCCTACTAAAACTTCCAACGTACACAGCCTCTCCGGCTCAATCTGGCCAGAGCTCAACACCGAAATTGCGAACGTCCAGCGATTGCTCCTACACTAAAGGTGCCAGCCCTGAAAGCTCTTGCTGGTCCTCATCTCCCACTGGTAACCTCTCAAACGAACCACAAACACTTGGGCTCTGAACTTGTTTAGCCTACTAAAACTTCCAACGTACACAGCCTCTCCTGCTCAATCTGGCCAGAGCTCAACACCGACATTGCGAACGTCCAGGGATTGCTCCTACACTAAAGGTGCCAGCCCTGAAAGCTCTTGCTGGTCCTCATCTCCCACTGGTAACCTCTCAAACGAACCACAAATACTTGGGCTCTCAACTTGTTTAGCCTACTAAAACTTCCAACGTACACAGCCTCTCCTGCTCAATCTGGCCAGAGCTCAACACCGAAATTGCGAACGTCCAGGGATTGCTCCTACACTAAAGGTGCCAGCCCTGAAAGCTCTTGCTGGTCCTCATCTCCCACTGGTAACCTCTCAAACGAACCACAAACACTTGGGCTCTGAACTTGTTTCGCCTACTAAAACTTCCAACGTACACAGCCTCTCCTGCTCAATCTGGCCAGAGCTCAACACCGAAATTGCGAACGTCCAGGGATTGCACCTACACTAAAGGTGCCAGCCCTGAAAGCTCTTGCTGGTCCTCATCTCCCACTGGTAACCTCTCAAACGAACCACAAACACTTGGGCTCTGAACTTGTTTAGCCTACTAAAACTTCCAACGTACACAGCCTCTCCGGCTCAATCTGGCCAGAGCTCAACACCGACATTGCGAACGTCCAGCGATTGCTCCTACACTAAAGGTGCCAGCCCTGAAAGCTCTTGCTGGTCCTCATCTCCCACTGGTAACCTCTCAAACGAACCACAAACACTTGGCCTCTGAACTTGTTTAGCCTACTAAAACTTCCAACGTACACAGCCTCTCCTGCTCAATCTGGCCAGAGCTCAACACCGACATTGCGAACGTCCAGGGATTGCTCCTACACTAAAGGTGCCAGCCCTGAAAGCTCTTGCTGGTCCTCATCTCCCACTGGTAACCTCTCAAACGAACCACAAACACTTGGGCTCTGAACTTGTTTAGCCTACTAAAACTTCCAACGTACACAGCCTCTCCTGCTCAATCTGGCCAGAGCTCAACACCGAAATTGCGAACGTCCAGCGATTGCTCCTACACTAAAGGTGCCAGCCCTGAAAGCTCTTGCTGGTCCTCATCTCCCACTGGTAACCTCTCAAACGAACCACAAACACTTGGCCTCTGAACTTGTTTAGCCTACTAAAACTTCCAACGTACACAGCCTCTCCGGCTCAATCTGGCCAGAGCTCAACACCGACATTGCGAACGTCCAGGGATTGCTCCTACACTAAAGGTGCCAGCCCTGAAAGCTCTTGCTGGTCCTCATCTCCCACTGGTAACCTCTCAAACGAACCACAAACACTTGGGCTCTGAACTTGTTTAGCCTACTAAAACTTCCAACGTACACAGCCTCTCCTGCTCAATCTGGCCAGAGCTCAACACCGACATTGCGAACGTCCAGGGATTGCTCCTACACTAAAGGTGCCAGCCCTGAAAGCTCTTGCTGGTCCTCATCTCCCACTGGTAACCTCTCAAACGAACCACAAACACTTGGGCTCTGAACTTGTTTCGCCTACTAAAACTTCCAACGTACACAGCCTCTCCTGCTCAATCTGGCCAGAGCTCAACACCGAAATTGCGAACGTCCAGCGATTGCTCCTACACTAAAGGTGCCAGCCCTGAAAGCTCTTGCTGGTCCTCATCTCCCACTGGTAACCTCTCAAACGAACCACAAACACTTGGGCTCTGAACTTGTTTAGCCTACTAAAACTTCCAACGTACACAGCCTCTCCTGCTCAATCTGGCCAGAGCTCAACACCGAAATTGCGAACGTCCAGGGATTGCTCCTACACTAAAGGTGCCAGCCCTGAAAGCTCTTGCTGGTCCTCATCTCCCACTGGTAACCTCTCAAACGAACCACAAACACTTGGGCTCTGAACTTGTTTCGCCTACTAAAACTTCCAACGTACACAGCCTCTCCTGCTCAATCTGGCCAGAGCTCAACACCGACATTGCGAACGTCCAGCGATTGCTCCTACACTAAAGGTGCCAGCCCTGAAAGCTCTTGCTGGTCCTCATCTCCCACTGGTAACCTCTCAAACGAACTACAAACACTTGGGCTCTGAACTTGTTTAGCCTACTAAAACTTCCAACGTACACAGCCTCTCCTGCTCAATCTGGCCAGAGCTCAACACCGAAATTGCGAACGTCCAGCGATTGCTCCTACACTAAAGGTGCCAGCCCTGAAAGCTCTTGCTGGTCCTCATCTCCCACTGGTAACCTCTCAAACGAACCACAAACACTTGGGCTCTGAACTTGTTTCGCCTACTAAAACTTCCAACGTACACAGCCTCTCCTGCTCAATCTGGCCAGAGCTCAACACAGACATTGCGAACGTCCAGGGATTGCTCCTACACTAAAGGTGCCATGCCCTGAAAGCTCTTGCTGGTCCTCATCTCCCACTGGTAACCTCTCAAACGAACCACAAACACTTGGGCTCTGAACTTGTTTCGCCTACTAAAACTTCCAACGTACACAGCCTCTCCTGCTCAATCTGGCCAGAGCTCAACACCAACATTGCGAACGTCCAGGGATTGCTCCTACACTAAAGGTGCCAGCCCTGAAAGCTCTTGCTGGTCCTCATCTCCCACTGGTAACCTCTCAAACGAACCACAAACACTTGGGCTCTGAACTTGTTTCGCCTACTAAAACTTCCAACGTACACAGCCTCTCCTGCTCAATCTGGCCAGAGCTCAACACCGATATTGCGAACGTCCAGGGATTGCTCCTACACTAAAGGTGCCAGCCCTGAAAGCTCTTGCTGGTCCTCATCTCCCACTGGTAACCTCTCAAACGAACCACAAACACTTGGGCTCTGAACTTGTTTAGCCTACTAAAACTTCCAACGTACACAGCCTCTCCTGCTCAATCTGGCCAGAGCTCAACACCGACATTGCGAACGTCCAGCGATTGCTCCTACACTAAAGGTGCCAGCCCTGAAAGCTCTTGCTGGTCCTCATCTCCCACTGGTAACCTCTCAAACGAACCACAAACACTTGGGCTCTGAACTTGTTTCGCCTACTAAAACTTCCAACGTACACAGCCTCTCCTGCTCAATCTGGCCAGAGCTCAACACCGACATTGCGAACGTCCAGGGATTGCTCCTACACTAAAGGTGCCAGCCCTGAAAGCTCTTGCTGGTCCTCATCTCCCACTGGTAACCTCTCAAACGAACCACAAACACTTGGGCTCTGAACTTGTTTAGCCTACTAAAACTTCCAACGTACACAGCCTCTCCTGCTCAATCTGGCCAGAGCTCAACTCCGAAATTGCGAACGTCCAGGATTGCTCCTACACTAAAGGTGCCAGCCCTGAAAGCTCTTGCTGGTCCTCATCTCCCACTGGTAACCTCTCAAACGAACCACAAACACTTGGGCTCTGTACTTGTTTCGCCTACTAAAACTTCCAACGTACACAGCCTCTCCTGCTCAATCTGGCCAAAATTCACCAACGAAATTACGAACGTCCAGGAATTGCTCCTACACTAAAGGTGCCAGCCCTGAAAGCTCTTGCTGGTCCTCATCTCCCACTGGTAACCTCTCAAACGAACCACAAACACTTGGGCTCTGAACTTGTTTAGCCTACTCAAACTTCCAACGTACACAGCCTCTCCTGCTCAATCTGGCCAGAGCTCAACACCGAAATTGCGAATGTCCAGCGATTGCTCCTACACTAAAGGTGCCAGCCCTGAAAGCTCTTGCTGCTCCTCATCTCCCACTGGTAACCTCTCAAACGAACCACAAACACTTGGGCTCTGAACTTGTTTAGCCTACTAAAACTTCCAACGTACACAGCCTCTCCTGCTCAATCTGGCCAGAGCTCAACACCGAAATTGCGAACGTCCAGGGATTGCACCTACACTAAAGGTGCCAGCCCTGAAAGCTCTTGCTGGTCCTCATCTCCCACTGGTAACCTCTCAAACGAACCACAAACACTTGGGCTCTGAACTTGTTTAGCCTACTAAAACTTCCAACGTACACAGCCTCTCCGGCTCAATCTGGCCAGAGCTCAACACCGAAATTGCGAACGTCCAGGGATTGCTCCTACACTAAAGGTGCCAGCCCTGAAAGCTCTTGCTGGTCCTCATCTCCCACTGGTAACCTCTCAAACGAACCACAAACACTTGGGCTCTGAACTTGTTTAGCCTACTAAAACTTCCAACGTACACAGCCTCTCCTGCTCAATCTGGCCAGAGCTCAACACCGACATTGCGAACGTCCAGGGATTGCTCCTACACTAAAGGTGCCAGCCCTGAAAGCTCTTGCTGGTCCTCATCTCCCACTGGTAACCTCTCAAACGAACCACAAACACTTGGGCTCTGAACTTGTTTCGCCTACTAAAACTTCCAACGTACACAGCCTCTCCTGCTCAATCTGGCCAGAGCTCAACACCGACATTGCGAACGTCCAGCGATTGCTCCTACACTAAAGGTGCCAGCCCTGAAAGCTCTTGCTGGTCCTCATCTCCCACTGGTAACCTCTCAAACGAACCACAAACACTTGGGCTCTGACCTTGTTTAGCCTACTAAAACTTCCAACGTACACAGCCTCTCCTGCTCAATCTGGCCAGAGCTCAACACCGAAATTGCGAACGTCCAGGGATTGCTCCTACACTAAAGGTGCCAGCCCTGAAAGCTCTTGCTGGTCCTCATCTCCCACTGGTAACCTCTCAAACGAACCACAAACACTTGGGCTCTGAACTTGTTTAGCCTACTAAAACTTCCAACGTACACAGACTCTCCTGCTCAATCTGGCCAAAATTCACCAACGAAATTACGAACGTCCAGGGATTGCTCCTACACTAAAGGTGCCAGCCCTGAAAGCTCTTGCTGGTCCTCATCTCCCACTGGTAACCTCTCAAACGAACCACAAACACTTGGGCTCTGAACTTGTTTCGCCTACTAAAACTTCCAACGTACACAGCCTCTCCTGCTCAATCTGGCCAGAGCTCAACACCGATATTGCGAACGTCCAGGGATTGCTCCTACACTAAAGGTGCCAGCCCTGAAAGCTCTTGCTGGTCCTCATCTCCCACTGGTAACCTCTCAAACGAACCACAAACACTTGGGCTCTGAACTTGTTTCGCCTACTAAAACTTCCAACGTACACAGCCTCTCCTGCTCAATCTGGCCAGAGCTCAACACAGACATTGCGAACGTCCAGGGATTGCTCCTACACTAAAGGTGCCAGCCCTGAAAGCTCTTGCTGGGTCCTCATCTCCCACTGGTAACCTCTCAAACGAACCACAAACACTTGGGCTCTGAACTTGTTTAGCCTACTAAAACTTCCAACGTACACAGCCTCTCCTGCTCAATCTGGCCAGAGCTCAACACCAACATTGCGAACGTCCAGGGATTGCTCCTACACTAAAGGTGCCAGCCCTGAAAGCTCTTGCTGGTCCTCATCTCCCACTGGTAACCTCTCAAACGAACCACAAACACTTGGGCTCTAAACTTGTTTCGCCTACTAAAACTTCCAACGTACACAGACTCTCCTGCTCAATCTGGCCAAAATTCACCAACGAAATTACGAACGTCCAGGGATTGCTCCTACACTAAAGGTGCCAGCCCTGAAAGCTCTTGCTGGTCCTCATCTCCCACTGGTAACCTCTCAAACGAACCACAAACACTTGGGCTCTGAACTTGTTTCGCCTACTAAAACTTCCAACGTACACAGCCTCTCCTGCTCAATCTGGCCAGAGCTCAACACCGATATTGCGAACGTCCAGGGATTGCTCCTACACTAAAGGTGCCAGCCCTGAAAGCTCTTGCTGGTCCTCATCTCCCACTGGTAACCTCTCAAACGAACCACAAACACTTGGGCTCTGAACTTGTTTAGCCTACTAAAACTTCCAACGTACACAGCCTCTCCTGCTCAATCTGGCCAGAGCTCAACACCGACATTGCGAACGTCCAGCGATTGCTCCTACACTAAAGGTGCCAGCCCTGAAAGCTCTTGCTGGTCCTCATCTCCCACTGGTAACCTCTCAAACGAACCACAAACACTTGGGCTCTGAACTTGTTTCGCCTACTAAAACTTCCAACGTACACAGCCTCTCCTGCTCAATCTGGCCAGAGCTCAACACCGACATTGCGAACGTCCAGGGATTGCTCCTACACTAAAGGTGCCAGCCCTGAAAGCTCTTGCTGGTCCTCATCTCCCACTGGTAACCTCTCAAACGAACCACAAACACTTGGGCTCTGAACTTGTTTAGCCTACTAAAACTTCCAACGTACACAGCCTCTCCTGCTCAATCTGGCCAGAGCTCAACTCCGAAATTGCGAACGTCCAGGGATTGCTCCTACACTAAAGGTGCCAGCCCTGAAAGCTCTTGCTGGTCCTCATCTCCCACTGGTAACCTCTCAAACGAACCACAAACACTTGGGCTCTGTACTTGTTTCGCCTACTAAAACTTCCAACGTACACAGCCTCTCCTGCTCAATCTGGCCAAAATTCACCAACGAAATTACGAACGTCCAGGAATTGCTCCTACACTAAAGGTGCCAGCCCTGAAAGCTCTTGCTGGTCCTCATCTCCCACTGGTAACCTCTCAAACGAACCACAAACACTTGGGCTCTGAACTTGTTTAGCCTACTCAAACTTCCAACGTACACAGCCTCTCCTGCTCAATCTGGCCAGAGCTCAACACCGAAATTGCGAATGTCCAGCGATTGCTCCTACACTAAAGGTGCCAGCCCTGAAAGCTCTTGCTGCTCCTCATCTCCCACTGGTAACCTCTCAAACGAACCACAAACACTTGGGCTCTGAACTTGTTTAGCCTACTAAAACTTCCAACGTACACAGCCTCTCCTGCTCAATCTGGCCAGAGCTCAACACCGAAATTGCGAACGTCCAGGGATTGCACCTACACTAAAGGTGCCAGCCCTGAAAGCTCTTGCTGGTCCTCATCTCCCACTGGTAACCTCTCAAACGAACCACAAACACTTGGGCTCTGAACTTGTTTAGCCTACTAAAACTTCCAACGTACACAGCCTCTCCGGCTCAATCTGGCCAGAGCTCAACACCGAAATTGCGAACGTCCAGGGATTGCTCCTACACTAAAGGTGCCAGCCCTGAAAGCTCTTGCTGGTCCTCATCTCCCACTGGTAACCTCTCAAACGAACCACAAACACTTGGGCTCTGAACTTGTTTAGCCTACTAAAACTTCCAACGTACACAGCCTCTCCTGCTCAATCTGGCCAGAGCTCAACACCGACATTGCGAACGTCCAGGGATTGCTCCTACACTAAAGGTGCCAGCCCTGAAAGCTCTTGCTGGTCCTCATCTCCCACTGGTAACCTCTCAAACGAACCACAAACACTTGGGCTCTGAACTTGTTTCGCCTACTAAAACTTCCAACGTACACAGCCTCTCCTGCTCAATCTGGCCAGAGCTCAACACCGACATTGCGAACGTCCAGCGATTGCTCCTACACTAAAGGTGCCAGCCCTGAAAGCTCTTGCTGGTCCTCATCTCCCACTGGTAACCTCTCAAACGAACCACAAACACTTGGGCTCTGACCTTGTTTAGCCTACTAAAACTTCCAACGTACACAGCCTCTCCTGCTCAATCTGGCCAGAGCTCAACACCGAAATTGCGAACGTCCAGGGATTGCTCCTACACTAAAGGTGCCAGCCCTGAAAGCTCTTGCTGGTCCTCATCTCCCACTGGTAACCTCTCAAACGAACCACAAACACTTGGGCTCTGAACTTGTTTAGCCTACTAAAACTTCCAACGTACACAGACTCTCCTGCTCAATCTGGCCAAAATTCACCAACGAAATTACGAACGTCCAGGGATTGCTCCTACACTAAAGGTGCCAGCCCTGAAAGCTCTTGCTGGTCCTCATCTCCCACTGGTAACCTCTCAAACGAACCACAAACACTTGGGCTCTGAACTTGTTTCGCCTACTAAAACTTCCAACGTACACAGCCTCTCCTGCTCAATCTGGCCAGAGCTCAACACCGATATTGCGAACGTCCAGGGATTGCTCCTACACTAAAGGTGCCAGCCCTGAAAGCTCTTGCTGGTCCTCATCTCCCACTGGTAACCTCTCAAACGAACCACAAACACTTGGGCTCTGAACTTGTTTAGCCTACTAAAACTTCCAACGTACACAGCCTCTCCTGCTCAATCTGGCCAGACCTCAACACCGAAATTGCGAACGTCCAGGGATTGCTCCTACACTAAAGGTGCCAGCCCTGAAAGCTCTTGCTGGTCCTCATCTCCCACTGGTAACCTCTCAAATGAACCACAAACACTTGGGCTCTGAACTTGTTTCGCCTACTAAAACTTCCAACGTACACAGCCTCTCCTGCTCAATCTGGCCAGAGCTCAACACCGACATTGCGAACGTCCAGGGATTGCTCCTACACTAAAGGTGCCAGCCCTGAAAGCTCTTGCTGGTCCTCATCTCCCACTGGTAACCTCTCAAACGAACCACAAACACTTGGGCTCTGAACTTGTTTAGCCTACTAAAACTTCCAACGTACACAGCCTCTCCTGCTCAATCTGGCCAGAGCTCAACACCAACATTGCGAACGTCCAGGGATTGCTCCTACACTAAAGGTGCCAGCCCTGAAAGCTCTTGCTGGTCCTCATCTCCCACTGGTAACCTCTCAAACGAACCACAAACACTTGGGCTCTAAACTTGTTTCGCCTACTAAAACTTCCAACGTACACAGACTCTCCTGCTCAATCTGGCCAGAGCTCAACACCGACATTGCGAACGTCCAGGGATTGCTCCTACACTAAAGGTGCCAGCCCTGAAAGCTCTTGCTGGTCCTCATCTCCCACTGGTAACCTCTCAAACGAACCACAAACACTTGGGCTCTGAACTTGTTTCGCCTACTAAAACTTCCAACGTACACAGCCTCTCCTGCTCAATCTGGCCAGAGCTCAACACCGATATTGCGAACGTCCAGGGATTGCTCCTACACTAAAGGTGCCAGCCCTGAAAGCTCTTGCTGGTCCTCATCTCCCACTGGTAACCTCTCAAACGAACCACAAACACTTGGGCTCTGAACTTGTTTAGCCTACTAAAACTTCCAACGTACACAGCCTCTCCTGCTCAATCTGGCCAGAGCTCAACACCGACATTGCGAACGTCCAGCGATTGCTCCTACACTAAAGGTGCCAGCCCTGAAAGCTCTTGCTGGTCCTCATCTCCCACTGGTAACCTCTCAAACGAACCACAAACACTTGGGCTCTGAACTTGTTTCGCCTACTAAAACTTCCAACGTACACAGCCTCTCCTGCTCAATCTGGCCAGAGCTCAACACCGACATTGCGAACGTCCAGCGATTGCTCCTACACTAAAGGTGCCAGCCCTGAAAGCTCTTGCTGGTCCTCATCTCCCACTGGTAACCTCTCAAACGAACCACAAACACTTGGGCTCTGAACTTGTTTAGCCTACTAAAACTTCCAACGTACACAGCCTCTCCTGCTCAATCTGGCCAGAGCTCAACTCCGAAATTGCGAACGTCCAGGGATTGCTCCTACACTAAAGGTGCCAGCCCTGAAAGCTCTTGCTGGTCCTCATCTCCCACTGGTAACCTCTCAAACGAACCACAAACACTTGGGCTCTGAACTTGTTTCGCCTACTAAAACTTCCAACGTACACAGCCTCTCCGGCTCAATCTGGCCAGAGCTCAACACCGAAATTGCGAACGTCCAGGGATTGCTCCTACACTAAAGGTGCCAGCCCTGAAAGCTCTTGCTGGTCCTCATCTCCCACTGGTAACCTCTCAAACGAACCACAAACACTTGGGCTCTGAACTTGTTTAGCCTACTAAAACTTCCAACGTACACAGCCTCTCCTGCTCAATCTGGCCAGAGCTCAACACCGAATTGCGAACGTCCAGGGATTGCTCCTACACTAAAGGTGCCAGCCCTGAAAGCTCTTGCTGGTCCTCATCTCCCACTGGTAACCTCTCAAACGAACCACAAACACTTGGCCTCTGAACTTGTTTAGCCTACTAAAACTTCCAACGTACACAGCCTCTCCTGCTCAATCTGGCCAGAGCTCAACACCGAAATTGCGAACGTCCAGCGATTGCTCCTACACTAAAGGTGCCAGCCCTGAAAGCTCTTGCTGGTCCTCATCTCCCACTGGTAACCTCTCAAACGAACCACAAACACTTGGGCTCTCAACTTGTTTCGCCTACTAAAACTTCCAACGTACACAGCCTCTCCTGCTCAATCTGGCCAGAGCTCAACACCGACATTGCGAACGTCCAGGGATTGCTCCTACACTAAAGGTGCCAGCCCTGAAAGCTCTTGCTGGTCCTCATCTCCCACTGGTAACCTCTCAAACGAACCACAAACACTTGGGCTCTGAACTTGTTTAGCCTACTAAAACTTCCAACGTACACAGCCTCTCCTGCTCAATCTGGCCAAAATTCACCAACGAAATTACGAACGTCCAGGGATTGCTCCTACACTAAAGGTGCCAGCCCTGAAAGCTCTTGCTGGTCCTCATCTCCCACTGGTAACCTCTCAAACGAACCACAAACACTTGGGCTCTGAACTTGTTTCGCCTACTAAAACTTCCAACGTACACAGCCTCTCCTGCTCAATCTGGCCAGAGCTCAACACCGATATTGCGAACGTCCAGGGATTGCTCCTACACTAAAGGTGCCAGCCCTGAAAGCTCTTGCTGGTCCTCATCTCCCACTGGTAACCTCTCAAACGAACCACAAACACTTGGGCTCTGAACTTGTTTAGCCTACTAAAACTTCCAACGTACACAGCCTCTCCTGCTCAATCTGGCCAGAGCTCAACACCGACATTGCGAACGTCCAGCGATTGCTCCTACACTAAAGGTGCCAGCCCTGAAAGCTCTTGCTGGTCCTCATCTCCCACTGGTAACCTCTCAAACGAACCACAAACACTTGGGCTCTAAACTTGTTTAGCCTACTAAAACTTCCAACGTACACAGCCTCTCCTGCTCAATCTGGCCAAAATTCACCAACGAAATTACGAACGTCCAGGGATTGCTCCTACACTAAAGGTGCCAGCCCTGAAAGCTCTTGCTGGTCCTCATCTCCCACTGGTAACCTCTCAAACGAACCACAAACACTTGGGCTCTGAACTTGTTTAGCCTACTAAAACTTCCAACGTACACAGCCTCTCCTGCTCAATCTGGCCAGAGCTCAACACCGATATTGCGAACGTCCAGCGATTGCTCCTACACTAAAGGTGCCAGCCCTGAAAGCTCTTGCTGGTCCTCATCTCCCACTGGTAACCTCTCAAACGAACCACAAACACTTGGGCTCTGAACTTGTTTAGCCTACTAAAACTTCCAACGTACACAGCCTCTCCTGCTCAATCTGGCCAGAGCTCAACACCGAAATTGCGAACGTCCAGCGATTGCTCCTACACTAAAGGTGCCAGCCCTGAAAGCTCTTGCTGGTCCTCATCTCCCACTGGTAACCTCTCAAATGAACCACAAACACTTGGGCTCTGAACTTGTTTCGCCTACTAAAACTTCCAACGTACACAGCCTCTCCTGCTCAATCTGGCCAGAGCTCAACACCGAAATTGCGAGCGTCCAGCGATTGCTCCTACACTAAAGGTGCCAGCCCTGAAAGCTCTTGCTGCTCCTCATCTCCCACTGGTAACTTCTCAAACGAACCACAAACACTTGGGCTCTGAACTTGTTTAGCCTACTAAAACTTCCAACGTACACAGCCTCTCCTGCTCAATCTGGCCAGAGCTCAACACCGATATTGCGAACGTCCAGGGATTGCTCCTACACTAAAGGTGCCAGCCCTGAAAGCTCTTGCTGGTCCTCATCTCCCACTGGTAACCTCTCAAACGAACCACAAACACTTGGGCTCTGAACTTGTTTAGCCTACTAAAACTTCCAACGTACACAGCCTCTCCTGCTCAATCTGGACAGAGCTCAACACCGAAATTACGAACGTCCAGGGATTGCTCCTACACTAAAGGTGCCAGCCCTGAAAGCTCTTGCTGGTCCTCATCTCCCACTGGTAACCTCTCAAACGAACCACAAACACTTGGGCTCTGAACTTGTTTCGCCTACTAAAACTTCCAACGTACACAGCCTCTCCTGCTCAATCTGGCCAGAGCTCAACACCGATATTGCGAACGTCCAGGGATTGCTCCTACACTAAAGGTGCCAGCCCTGAAAGCTCTTGCTGGTCCTCATCTCCCACTGGTAACCTCTCAAATGAACCACAAACACTTGGGCTCTGAACTTGTTTCGCCTACTAAAACTTCCAACGTACACAGCCTCTCCTGCTCAATCTGGCCAGAGCTCAACACCGAAATTGCGAACGTCCAGCGATTGCTCCTACACTAAAGGTGCCAGCCCTGAAAGCTCTTGCTGGTCCTCATCTCCCACTGGTAACCTCTCAAACGAACCACAAACACTTGGGCTCTGAACTTGTTTAGCCTACTAAAACTTCCAACGTACACAGCCTCTCCTGCTCAATCTGGCCAGAGCTCAACACCGAAATTGCGAACGTCCAGGGATTGCTCCTACACTAAAGGTGCCAGCCCTGAAAGCTCTTGCTGGTCCTCATCTCCCACTGGTAACCACTCAAACGAACCACAAACACTTGGGCTCTGAACTTGTTTAGCCTACTAAAACTTCCAACGTACACAGCCTCTCCTGCTCAATCTGGCCAGAGCTCAACTCCGAAATTGCGAACGTCCAGGGATTGCTCCTACACTAAAGGTGCCAGCCCTGAAAGCTCTTGCTGGTCCTCATCTCCCACTGGTAACCTCTCAAACGAACCACAAACACTTGGGCTCTGAACTTGTTTAGCCTACTAAAACTTCCAACGTACACAGCCTCTCCTGCTCAATCTGGCCAGAGCTCAACACCGACATTGCGAACGTCCAGGGATTGCTCCTACACTAAAGGTGCCAGCCCTGAAAGCTCTTGCTGGTCCTCATCTCCCACTGGTAACCTCTCAAACGAACCACAAACACTTGGGCTCTAAACTTGTTTAGCCTACTAAAACTTCCAACGTACACAGCCTCTCCTGCTCAATCTGGCCAAAATTCACCAACGAAATTGCGAACGTCCAGGGATTGCTCCTACACTAAAGGTGCCAGCCCTGAAAGCTCTTGCTGGTCCTCATCTCCCACTGGTAACCTCTCAAACGAACCACAAACACTTGGGCTCTGAACTTGTTTCGCCTACTAAAACTTCCAACGTACACAGCCTCTCCTGCTCAATCTGGCCAGAGCTCAACACCGACATTGCGAACGTCCAGCGATTGCTCCTACACTAAAGGTGCCAGCCCTGAAAGCTCTTGCTGGTCCTCATCTCCCACTGGTAACCTCTCAAACGAACCACAAACACTTGGGCTCTGAACTTGTTTAGCCTACTAAAACTTCCAACGTACACAGCCTCTCCTGCTCAATCTGGCCAAAATTCACCAACGAAATTACGAACGTCCAGGGATTGCTCCTACACTAAAGGTGCCAGCCCTGAAAGCTCTTGCTGGTCCTCATCTCCCACTGGTAACCTCTCAAACGAACCACAAACACTTGGGCTCTGAACTTGTTTAGCCTACTAAAACTTCCAACGTACACAGCCTCTCCTGCTCAATCTGGCCAGAGCTCAACACCGATATTGCGAACGTCCAGCGATTGCTCCTACACTAAAGGTGCCAGCCCTGAAAGCTCTTGCTGCTCCTCATCTCCCACTGGTAACCTCTCAAACGAACCACAAACACTTGGGCTCTGAACTTGTTTCGCCTACTAAAACTTCCAACGTACACAGCCTCTCTTGCTCAATCTGGCCAGAGCTCAACACCGAAATTGCGAACGTCCAGCGATTGCTCCTACACTAAAGGTGCCAGCCCTGAAAGCTCTTGCTGGTCCTCATCTCCCACTGGTAACCTCTCAAATGAACCACAAACACTTGGGCTCTGAACTTGTTTCGCCTACTAAAACTTCCAACGTACACAGCCTCTCCTGCTCAATCTGGCCAGAGCTCAACACCGAAATTGCGAGCGTCCAGCGATTGCTCCTACACTAAAGGTGCCAGCCCTGAAAGCTCTTGCTGGTCCTCATCTCCCACTGGTAACTTCTCAAACGAACCACAAACACTTGGGCTCTGAACTTGTTTAGCCTACTAAAACTTCCAACGTACACAGCCTCTCCTGCTCAATCTGGCCAGAGCTCAACACCGATATTGCGAACGTCCAGGGATTGCTCCTACACTAAAGGTGCCAGCCCTGAAAGCTCTTGCTGGTCCTCATCTCCCACTGGTAACCTCTCAAACGAACCACAAACACTTGGGCTCTGAACTTGTTTAGCCTACTAAAACTTCCAACGTACACAGCCTCTCCTGCTCAATCTGGCCAGAGCTCAACACCGAAATTGCGAACGTCCAGCGATTGCTCCTACACTAAAGGTGCCAGCCCTGAAAGCTCTTGCTGGTCCTCATCTCCCACTGGTAACCTCTCAAATGAACCACAAACACTTGGGCTCTGAACTTGTTTCGCCTACTAAAACTTCCAACGTACACAGCCTCTCCTGCTCAATCTGGCCAGAGCTCAACACCGAAATTGCGAACGTCCAGCGATTGCTCCTACACTAAAGGTGCCAGCCCTGAAAGCTCTTGCTGGTCCTCATCTCCCACTGGTAACCTCTCAAACGAACCACAAACACTTGGGCTCTGAACTTGTTTAGCCTACTAAAACTTCCAACGTACACAGCCTCTCCGGCTCAATCTGGCCAGAGCTCAACACCGAAATTGCGAACGTCCAGGGATTGCTCCTACACTAAAGGTGCCAGCCCTGAAAGCTCTTGCTGGTCCTCATCTCCCACTGGTAACCTCTCAAACGAACCACAAACACTTGGGCTCTGAACTTGTTTCGCCTACTAAAACTTCCAACGTACACAGCCTCTCCTGCTCAATCTGGCCAGAGCTCAACACCGACATTGCGAACGTCCAGGGATTGCTCCTACACTAAAGGTGCCAGCCCTGAAAGCTCTTGCTGGTCCTCATCTCCCACTGGTAACCTCTCAAACGAACCACAAACACTTGGGCTCTGAACTTGTTTAGCCTACTCAAACTTCCAACGTACACATCCTCTCCTGCTCAATCTGGCCAGAGCTCAACACCGACATTGCGAACGTCCAGGGATTGCTCCTACACTAAAGGTGCCAGCCCTGAAAGCTCTTGCTGGTCCTCATCTCCCACTGGTAACCTCTCAAACGAACCACAAACACTTGGGCTCTGAACTTGTTTAGCCTACTAAAACTTCCAACGTACACAGCCTCTCCTGCTCAATCTGGCCAGAGCTCAACACCAACATTGCGAACGTCCAGGGATTGCTCCTACACTAAAGGTGCCAGCCCTGAAAGCTCTTGCTGGTCCTCATCTCCCACTGGTAACCTCTCAAACGAACCACAAACACTTGGGCTCTGAACTTGTTTAGCCTACTCAAACTTCCAACGTACACAGCCTCTCCTGCTCAATCTGGCCAGAGCTCAACACCGACATTGCGAACGTCCAGGGATTGCTCCTACACTAAAGGTGCCAGCCCTGAAAGCTCTTGCTGGTCCTCATCTCCCACTGGTAACCTCTCAAACGAACCACAAACACTTGGGCTCTGAACTTGTTTCGCCTACTAAAACTTCCAACGTACACAGCCTCTCCTGCTCAATCTGGCCAGAGCTCAACACCGACATTGCGAACGTCCAGGGATTGCTCCTACACTAAAGGTGCCAGCCCTGAAAGCTCTTGCTGGTCCTCATCTCCCACTGGTAACCTCTCAAACGAACCACAAACACTTGGGCTCTGAACTTGTTTAGCCTACTAAAACTTCCAACGTACACAGCCTCTCCTGCTCAATCTGGCCAAAATTCACCAACGAAATTACGAACGTCCAGGGATTGCTCCTACACTAAAGGTGCCAGCCCTGAAAGCTCTTGCTGGTCCTCATCTCCCACTGGTAACCTCTCAAACGAACCACAAACACTTGGCCTCTGAACTTGTTTAGCCTACTAAAACTTCCAACGTACACAGCCTCTCCTGCTCAATCTGGCCAGAGCTCAACACCGAAATTGCGAACGTCCAGCGATTGCTCCTACACTAAAGGTGCCAGCCCTGAAAGCTCTTGCTGGTCCTCATCTCCCACTGGTAACCTCTCAAACGAACCACAAACACTTGGGCTCTGAACTTGTTTCGCCTACTAAAACTTCCAACGTACACAGCCTCTCCTGCTCAATCTGGCCAGAGCTCAACACCGAAATTGCGAACGTCCAGCGATTGCTCCTACACTAAAGGTGCCAGCCCTGAAAGCTCTTGCTGGTCCTCATCTCCCACTGGTAACCTCTCAAACGAACCACAAACACTTGGGCTCTGAACTTGTTTAGCCTACTAAAACTTCCAACGTACACAGCCTCTCCTGCTCAATCTGGCCAGAGCTCAACACCGAAATTGCGAACGTCCAGGGATTGCTCCTACACTAAAGGTGCCAGCCCTGAAAGCTCTTGCTGGTCCTCATCTCCCACTGGTAACCTCTCAAACGAACCGCAAACACTTGGGCTCTGAACTTGTTTAGCCTACTAAAACTTCCAACGTACACAGCCTCTCCTGCTCAATCTGGCCAGAGCTCAACACCGACATTGCGAACGTCCAGGGATTGCTCCTACACTAAAGGTGCCAGCCCTGAAAGCTCTTGCTGGTCCTCATCTCCCACTGGTAACCTCTCAAACGAACCGCAAACACTTGGGCTCTGAACTTGTTTCGCCTACTAAAACTTCCAACGTACACAGCCTCTCCTGCTCAATCTGGCCAGAGCTCAACACCGAAATTGCGAACGTCCAGGGATTGCTCCTACACTAAAGGTGCCAGCCCTGAAAGCTCTTGCTGGTCCTCATCTCCCACTGGTAACCTCTCAAACGAACCACAAACACTTGGGCTCTGAACTTGTTTAGCCTACTAAAACTTCCAACGTACACAGCCTCTCCTGCTCAATCTGGCCAGAGCTCAACACCGATATTGCGAACGTCCAGCGATTGCTCCTACACTAAAGGTGCCAGCCCTGAAAGCTCTTGCTGCTCCTCATCTCCCACTGGTAACCTCTCAAACGAACCACAAACACTTGGGCTCTGAACTTGTTTCGCCTACTAAAACTTCCAACGTACACAGCCTCTCCTGCTCAATCTGGCCAGAGCTCAACACCGAAATTGCGAACGTCCAGCGATTGCTCCTACACTAAAGGTGCCAGCCCTGAAAGCTCTTGCTGGTCCTCATCTCCCACTGGTAACCTCTCAAACGAACCACAAACACTTGGGCTCTGAACTTGTTTCGCCTACTAAAACTTCCAACGTACACAGCCTCTCCTGCTCAATCTGGCCAGAGCTCAACACCGAAATTGCGAGCGTCCAGCGATTGCTCCTACACTAAAGGTGCCAGCCCTGAAAGCTCTTGCTGGTCCTCATCTCCCACTGGTAACTTCTCAAACGAACCACAAACACTTGGGCTCTGAACTTGTTTAGCCTACTAAAACTTCCAACGTACACAGCCTCTCCTGCTCAATCTGGCCAGAGCTCAACACCGAAATTGCGAGCGTCCAGCGATTGCTCCTACACTAAAGGTGCCAGCCCTGAAAGCTCTTGCTGGTCCTCATCTCCCACTGGTAACTTCTCAAACGAACCACAAACACTTGGGCTCTGAACTTGTTTCGCCTACTAAAACTTCCAACGTACACAGCCTCTCCTGCTCAATCTGGCCAGAGCTCAACACCGAAATTGCGAACGTCCAGCGATTGCTCCTACACTAAAGGTGCCAGCCCTGAAAGCTCTTGCTGGTCCTCATCTCCCACTGGTAACCTCTCAAACGAACCACAAACACTTGGGCTCTGAACTTGTTTAGCCTACTAAAACTTCCAACGTACACAGCCTCTCCGGCTCAATCTGGCCAGAGCTCAACACCGAAATTGCGAACGTCCAGGGATTGCTCCTACACTAAAGGTGCCAGCCCTGAAAGCTCTTGCTGGTCCTCATCTCCCACTGGTAACCTCTCAAACGAACCACAAACACTTGGGCTCTGAACTTGTTTCGCCTACTAAAACTTCCAACGTACACAGCCTCTCCTGCTCAATCTGGCCAGAGCTCAACACCGACATTGCGAACGTCCAGGGATTGCTCCTACACTAAAGGTGCCAGCCCTGAAAGCTCTTGCTGGTCCTCATCTCCCACTGGTAACCTCTCAAACGAACCACAAACACTTGGGCTCTGAACTTGTTTCGCCTACTAAAACTTCCAACGTACACAGCCTCTCCTGCTCAATCTGGCCAGAGCTCAACACCGACATTGCGAACGTCCAGCGATTGCTCCTACACTAAAGGTGCCAGCCCTGAAAGCTCTTGCTGGTCCTCATCTCCCACTGGGAACCTCTCAAACGAACCACAAACACTTGGGCTCTGAACTTGTTTAGCCTACTAAAACTTCCAACGTACACAGCCTCTCCTGCTCAATCTGGCCAGAGCTCAACACCAACATTGCGAACGTCCAGGGATTGCTCCTACACTAAAGGTGCCAGCCCTGAAAGCTCTTGCTGGTCCTCATCTCCCACTGGTAACCTCTCAAACGAACCACAAACACTTGGGCTCTGAACTTGTTTAGCCTACTAAAACTTCCAACGTACACAGCCTCTCCTGCTCAATCTGGCCAGAGCTCAACACCGACATTGCGAACGTCCAGGGATTGCTCCTACACTAAAGGTGCCAGCCCTGAAAGCTCTTGCTGGTCCTCATCTCCCACTGGTAACCTCTCAAACGAACCACAAACACTTGGGCTCTGAACTTGTTTCGCCTACTCAAACTTCCAACGTACACAGCCTCTCCTGCTCAATCTGGCCAGAGCTCAACACCGACATTGCGAACGTCCAGGGATTGCTCCTACACTAAAGGTGCCAGCCCTGAAAGCTCTTGCTGGTCCTCATCTCCCACTGGTAACCTCTCAAACGAACCACAAACACTTGGGCTCTGAACTTGTTTAGCCTACTAAAACTTCCAACGTACACAGCCTCTCCTGCTCAATCTGGCCAAAATTCACCAACGAAATTACGAACGTCCAGGGATTGCTCCTACACTAAAGGTGCCAGCCCTGAAAGCTCTTGCTGGTCCTCATCTCCCACTGGTAACCTCTCAAACGAACCACAAACACTTGGGCTCTGAACTTGTTTAGCCTACTAAAACTTCCAACGTACACAGCCTCTCCTGCTCAATCTGGCCAGAGCTCAACACCGACATTGCGAATGTCCAGCGATTGCTCCTACACTAAAGGTGCCAGCCCTGAAAGCTCTTGCTGGTCCTCATCTCCCACTGGTAACCTCTCAAACGAACCACAAACACTTGGGCTCTGAACTTGTTTCGCCTACTAAAACTTCCAACGTACACAGCCTCTCCTGCTCAATCTGGCCAGAGCTCAACACCGACATTGCGAACGTCCAGGGATTGCTCCTACACTAAAGGTGCCAGCCCTGAAAGCTCTTGCTGGTCCTCATCTCCCACTGGTAACCTCTCAAACGAACCACAAACACTTGGCCTCTGAACTTGTTTAGCCTACTAAAACTTCCAACGTACACAGCCTCTCCTGCTCAATCTGGCCAGAGCTCAACACCGAAATTGCGAACGTCCAGCGATTGCTCCTACACTAAAGGTGCCAGCCCTGAAAGCTCTTGCTGGTCCTCATCTCCCACTGGTAACCTCTCAAACGAACCACAAACACTTGGGCTCTGAACTTGTTTAGCCTACTAAAACTTCCAACGTACACAGCCTCTCCTGCTCAATCTGGCCAGAGCTCAACACCGAAATTGCGAAAGTCCAGGGATTGCTCCTACACTAAAGGTGCCAGCCCTGAAAGCTCTTGCTGGTCCTCATCTCCCACTGGTAACCTCTCAAACGAACCACAAACACTTGGGCTCTGAACTTGTTTAGCCTACTAAAACTTCCAACGTACACAGCCTCTCCTGCTCAATCTGGCCAGAGCTCAACACCGACATTGCGAACGTCCAGGGATTGCTCCTACACTAAAGGTGCCAGCCCTGAAAGCTCTTGCTGGTCCTCATCTCCCACTGGTAACCTCTCAAACGAACCGCAAACACTTGGGCTCTGAACTTGTTTCGCCTACTAAAACTTCCAACGTACACAGCCTCTCCTGCTCAATCTGGCCAGAGCTCAACACCGAAATTGCGAGCGTCCAGCGATTGCTCCTACACTAAAGGTGCCAGCCCTGAAAGCTCTTGCTGGTCCTCATCTCCCACTGGTAACTTCTCAAACGAACCACAAACACTTGGGCTCTGAACTTGTTTCGCCTACTAAAACTTCCAACGTACACAGCCTCTCCTGCTCAATCTGGCCAGAGCTCAACACCGAAATTGCGAGCGTCCAGCGATTGCTCCTACACTAAAGGTGCCAGCCCTGAAAGCTCTTGCTGGTCCTCATCTCCCACTGGTAACTTCTCAAACGAACCACAAACACTTGGGCTCTGAACTTGTTTAGCCTACTAAAACTTCCAACGTACACAGCCTCTCCTGCTCAATCTGGCCAGAGCTCAACACCGATATTGCGAACGTCCAGGGATTGCTCCTACACTAAAGGTGCCAGCCCTGAAAGCTCTTGCTGGTCCTCATCTCCCACTGGTAACCTCTCAAACGAACCACAAACACTTGGGCTCTGAACTTGTTTAGCCTACTAAAACTTCCAACGTACACAGCCTCTCCTGCTCAATCTGGCCAGAGCTCAACACCGATATTGCGAACGTCCAGCGATTGCTCCTACACTAAAGGTGCCAGCCCTGAAAGCTCTTGCTGCTCCTCATCTCCCACTGGTAACCTCTCAAACGAACCACAAACACTTGGGCTCTGAACTTGTTTAGCCTACTAAAACTTCCAACGTACACAGCCTCTCCTGCTCAATCTGGCCAGAGCTCAACACCGAAATTGCGAACGTCCAGCGATTGCTCCTACACTAAAGGTGCCAGCCCTGAAAGCTCTTGCTGGTCCTCATCTCCCACTGGTAACTTCTCAAACGAACCACAAACACTTGGGCTCTGAACTTGTTTAGCCTACTAAAACTTCCAACGTACACAGCCTCTCCTGCTCAATCTGGCCAGAGCTCAACACCGATATTGCGAACGTCCAGGGATTGCTCCTACACTAAAGGTGCCAGCCCTGAAAGCTCTTGCTGGTCCTCATCTCCCACTGGTAACCTCTCAAACGAACCACAAACACTTGGGCTCTGAACTTGTTTAGCCTACTAAAACTTCCAACGTACACAGCCTCTCCTGCTCAATCTGGCCAGAGCTCAACACCGAAATTGCGAACGTCCAGGGATTGCTCCTACACTAAAGGTGCCAGCCCTGAAAGCTCTTGCTGGTCCTCATCTCCCACTGGTAACCTCTCAAATGAACCACAAACACTTGGGCTCTGAACTTGTTTCGCCTACTAAAACTTCCAACGTACACAGCCTCTCCTGCTCAATCTGGCCAGAGCTCAACACCGAAATTGCGAACGTCCAGCGATTGCTCCTACACTAAAGGTGCCAGCCCTGAAAGCTCTTGCTGGTCCTCATCTCCCACTGGTAACCTCTCAAACGAACCACAAACACTTGGGCTCTGAACTTGTTTAGCCTACTAAAACTTCCAACGTACACAGCCTCTCCGGCTCAATCTGGCCAGAGCTCAACACCGAAATTGCGAATGTCCAGGGATTGCTCCTACACTAAAGGTGCCAGCCCTGAAAGCTCTTGCTGGTCCTCATCTCCCACTGGTAACCTCTCAAACGAACCACAAACACTTGGGCTCTGAACTTGTTTCGCCTACTAAAACTTCCAACGTACACAGCCTCTCCTGCTCAATCTGGCCAGAGCTCAACACCGACATTGCGAACGTCCAGGGATTGCTCCTACACTAAAGGTGCCAGCCCTGAAAGCTCTTGCTGGTCCTCATCTCCCACTGGTAACCTCTCAAACGAACCACAAACACTTGGGCTCTGAACTTGTTTAGCCTACTCAAACTTCCAACGTACACAGCCTCTCCTGCTCAATCTGGCCAGAGCTCAACACCGACATTGCGAACGTCCAGGGATTGCTCCTACACTAAAGGTGCCAGCCCTGAAAGCTCTTGCTGGTCCTCATCTCCCACTGGTAACCTCTCAAACGAACCACAAACACTTGGGCTCTGAACTTGTTTAGCCTACTAGAACTTCCAACGTACACAGCCTCTCCTGCTCAATCTGGCCAGAGCTCAACACCGAAATTGCGAACGTCCAGGGATTGCTCCTACACTAAAGGTGCCAGCCCTGAAAGCTCTTGCTGGTCCTCATCTCCCACTGGTAACCTCTCAAACGAACCACAAACACTTGGGCTCTGAACTTGTTTAGCCTACTCAAACTTCCAACGTACACAGCCTCTCCTGCTCAATCTGGCCAGAGCTCAACACCGACATTGCGAACGTCCAGGGATTGCTCCTACACTAAAGGTGCCAGCCCTGAAAGCTCTTGCTGGTCCTCATCTCCCACTGGTAACCTCTCAAACGAACCACAAACACTTGGGCTCTGAACTTGTTTCGCCTACTAAAACTTCCAACGTACACAGCCTCTCCTGCTCAATCTGGCCAGAGCTCAACACCGACATTGCGAACGTCCAGGGATTGCTCCTACACTAAAGGTGCCAGCCCTGAAAGCTCTTGCTGGTCCTCATCTCCCACTGGTAACCTCTCAAACGAACCACAAACACTTGGGCTCTGAACTTGTTTAGCCTACTAAAACTTCCAACGTACACAGCCTCTCCTGCTCAATCTGGCCAAAATTCACCAACGAAATTACGAACGTCCAGGGATTGCTCCTACACTAAAGGTGCCAGCCCTGAAAGCTCTTGCTGGTCCTCATCTCCCACTGGTAACCTCTCAAACGAACCACAAACACTTGGCCTCTGAACTTGTTTAGCCTACTAAAACTTCCAACGTACACAGCCTCTCCTGCTCAATCTGGCCAGAGCTCAACACCGAAATTGCGAACGTCCAGCGATTGCTCCTACACTAAAGGTGCCAGCCCTGAAAGCTCTTGCTGGTCCTCATCTCCCACTGGTAACCTCTCAAACGAACCACAAACACTTGGGCTCTGAACTTGTTTAGCCTACTAAAACTTCCAACGTACACAGCCTCTCCTGCTCAATCTGGCCAGAGCTCAACACCGACATTGCGAACGTCCAGGGATTGCTCCTACACTAAAGGTGCCAGCCCTGAAAGCTCTTGCTGGTCCTCATCTCCCACTGGTAACCTCTCAAACGAACCACAAACACTTGGGCTCTGAACTTGTTTAGCCTACTAAAACTTCCAACGTACACAGCCTCTCCTGCTCAATCTGGCCAGAGCTCAACACGGAAATTGCGAACGTCCAGCGATTGCTCCTACACTAAAGGTGCCAGCCCTGAAAGCTCTTGCTGGTCCTCATCTCCCACTGGTAACCTCTCAAACGAACCACAAACACTTGGGCTCTGAACTTGTTTAGCCTACTAAAACTTCCAACGTACACAGCCTCTCCTGCTCAATCTGGCCAGAGCTCAACACCGAAATTGCGAACGTCCAGGGATTGCTCCTACACTAAAGGTGCCAGCCCTGAAAGCTCTTGCTGGTCCTCATCTCCCACTGGTAACCTCTCAAACGAACCACAAACACTTGGGCTCTGAACTTGTTTAGCCTACTAAAACTTCCAACGTACACAGCCTCTCCTGCTCAATCTGGCCAGAGCTCAACACCGAAATTGCGAACGTCCAGGGATTGCTCCTACACTAAAGGTGCCAGCCCTGAAAGCTCTTGCTGGTCCTCATCTCCCACTGGTAACCTCTCAAACGAACCACAAACACTTGGGCTCTGAACTTGTTTAGCCTACTCAAACTTCCAACGTACACAGCCTCTCCTGCTCAATCTGGCCAGAGCTCAACACCGAAATTGCGAACGTCCAGGGATTGCACCTACACTAAAGGTGCCAGCCCTGAAAGCTCTTGCTGGTCCTCATCTCCCACTGGTAACCTCTCAAACGAACCACAAACACTTGGGCTCTGAACTTGTTTCGCCTACTAAAACTTCCAACGTACACAGCCTCTCCTGCTCAATCTGGCCAGAGCTCAACACCGAAATTGCGAACGTCCAGCGATTGCTCCTACACTAAAGGTGCCAGCCCTGAAAGCTCTTGCTGGTCCTCAGCTCCCACTGGTAACCTCTCAAACGAACCACAAACACTTGGGCTCTGAACTTGTTTAGCCTACTAAAACTTCCAACGTACACAGCCTCTCCTGCTCAATCTGGCCAGAGCTCAACACCGAAATTGCGAACGTCCAGGGATTGCTCCTACACTAAAGGTGCCAGCCCTGAAAGCTCTTGCTGGTCCTCATCTCCCACTGGTAACCTCTCAAACGAACCTCAAACACTTGGGCTCTGAACTTGTTTCGCCTACTAAAACTTCCAACGTACACAGCCTCTCCTGCTCAATCTGGCCAGAGCTCAACACCGAAATTGCGAACGTCCAGGGATTGCTCCTACACTAAAGGTGCCAGCCCTGAAAGCTCTTGCTGGTCCTCATCTCCCACTGGTAACCTCTCAAACGAACCACAAACACTTGGGCTCTGAACTTGTTTAGCCTACTAAAACTTCCAACGTACACAGCCTCTCCTGCTCAATCTGGCCAAAATTCTCCAACGAAATTGCGAACGTCCAGCGATTGCTCCTACACTAAAGGTGCCAGCCCTGAAAGCTCTTGCTGGTCCTCATCTCCCACTGGTAACCTCTCAAACGAACCACAAACACTTGGGCTCTGAACTTGTTTCGCCTACTAAAACTTCCAACGTACACAGCCTCTCCTGCTCAATCTGGCCAGAGCTCAACACCGACATTGCGAACGTCCAGGGATTGCTCCTACACTAAAGGTGCCAGCCCTGAAAGCTCTTGCTGGTCCTCATCTCCCACTGGTAACCTCTCAAACGAACCACAAACACTTGGGCTCTGAACTTGTTTAGCCTACTAAAACTTCCAACGTACACAGCCTCTCCTGCTCAATCTGGCCAGAGCTCAACACCGAAATTGCGAACGTCCAGCGATTGCTCCTACACTAAAGGTGCCAGCCCTGAAAGCTCTTGCTGGTCCTCATCTCCCACTGGTAACCTCTCAAACGAACCACAAACACTTGGGCTCTGAACTTGTTTCACCTACTAAAACTTCCAACGTACACAGCCTCTCCTGCTCAATCTGGCCAAAATTCACCAATGAAATTACGAACGTCCAGGAATTGCTCCTACACTAAAGGTGCCAGCCCTGAAAGCTCTTGCTGGTCCTCATCTCCCACTGGTAACCTCTCAAACGAACCACAAACACTTGGGCTCTGAACTTGTTTAGCCTACTCAAACTTCCAACGTACACAGCCTCTCCTGCTCAATCTGGCCAGAGCTCAACACCGAAATTGCGAATGTCCAGCGATTGCTCCTACACTAAAGGTGCCAGCCCTGAAAGCTCTTGCTGGTCCTCATCTCCCACTGGTAACCTCTCAAACGAACCACAAACACTTGGGCTCTGAACTTGTTTAGCCTACTAAAACTTCCAACGTACACAGCCTCTCCTGCTCAATCTGGCCAGAGCTCAACACCGACATTGCGAACGTCCAGCGATTGCACCTACACTAAAGGTGCCAGCCCTGAAAGCTCTTGCTGGTCCTCATCTCCCACTGGTAACCTCTCAAACGAACCACAAACACTTGGGCTCTGAACTTGTTTAGCCTACTAAAACTTCCAACGTACACAGCCTCTCCTGCTCAATCTGGCCAGAGCTCAACACCGACATTGCGAACGTCCAGGGATTGCTCCTACACTAAAGGTGCCAGCCCTGAAAGCTCTTGCTGGTCCTCATCTCCCACTGGTAACCTCTCAAACGAACCACAAACACTTGGGCTCTGAACTTGTTTAGCCTACTAAAACTTCCAACGTACACAGCCTCTCCTGCTCAATCTGGCCAGAGCTCAACACCGACATTGCGAACGTCCAGGGATTGCTCCTACACTAAAGGTGCCAGCCCTGAAAGCTCTTGCTGGTCCTCATCTCCCACTGGTAACCTCTCAAACGAACCACAAACACTTGGGCTCTGAACTTGTTTAGCCTACTAAAACTTCCAACGTACACAGCCTCTCCTGCTCAATCTGGCCAGAGCTCAACACCGAAATTGCGAACGTCCAGCGATTGCTCCTACACTAAAGGTGCCAGCCCTGAAAGCTCTTGCTGCTCCTCATCTCCCACTGGTAACCTCTCAAACGAACCACAAACACTTGGGCTCTGAACTTGTTTCGCCTACTAAAACTTCCAACGTACACAGCCTCTCCTGCTCAATCTGGCCAGAGCTCAACACCGAAATTGCGAACGTCCAGCGATTGCTCCTACACTAAAGGTGCCAGCCCTGAAAGCTCTTGCTGGTCCTCATCTCCCACTGGTAACCTCTCAAACGAACCACAAACACTTGGGCTCTGAACTTGTTTCGCCTACTAAAACTTCCAACGTACACAGCCTCTCCTGCTCAATCTGGCCAGAGCTCAACACCGAAATTGCGAACGTCCAGGGATTGCACCTACACTAAAGGTGCCAGCCCTGAAAGCTCTTGCTGGTCCTCATCTCCCACTGGTAACCTCTCAAACGAACCACAAACACTTGGGCTCTGAACTTGTTTCGCCTACTAAAACTTCCAACGTACACAGCCTCTCCTGCTCAATCTGGCCAGAGCTCAACACCGACATTGCGAACGTCCAGCGATTGCTCCTACACTAAAGGTGCCAGCCCTGAAAGCTCTTGCTGGTCCTCATCTCCCACTGGTAACCTCTCAAACGAACCACAAACACTTGGGCTCTGAACTTGTTTCGCCTACTAAAACTTCCAACGTACACAGCCTCTCCTGCTCAATCTGGCCAGAGCTCAACACCGACATTGCGAACGTCCAGGGATTGCTCCTACACTAAAGGTGCCAGCCCTGAAAGCTCTTGCTGGTCCTCATCTCCCACTGGTAACCTCTCAAACGAACCACAAACACTTGGGCTCTGAACTTGTTTAGCCTACTAAAACTTCCAACGTACACAGCCTCTCCTGCTCAATCTGGCCAGAGCTCAACACCGACATTGCGAACGTCCAGGGATTGCTCCTACACTAAAGGTGCCAGCCCTGAAAGCTCTTGCTGGTCCTCATCTCCCACTGGTAACCTCTCAAACGAACCACAAACACTTGGGCTCTAAACTTGTTTAGCCTACTAAAACTTCCAACGTACACAGCCTCTCCTGCTCAATCTGGCCAAAATTCACCAACGAAATTACGAACGTCCAGGGATTGCTCCTACACTAAAGGTGCCAGCCCTGAAAGCTCTTGCTGGTCCTCATCTCCCACTGGTAACCTCTCAAACGAACCACAAACACTTGGGCTCTGAACTTGTTTAGCCTACTCAAACTTCCAACGTACACAGCCTCTCCTGCTCAATCTGGCCAGAGCTCAACACCGACATTGCGAACGTCCAGGGATTGCTCCTACACTAAAGGTGCCAGCCCTGAAAGCTCTTGCTGGTCCTCATCTCCCACTGGTAACCTCTCAAACGAACCACAAACACTTGGGCTCTGAACTTGTTTAGCCTACTAAAACTTCCAACGTACACAGCCTCTCCTGCTCAATCTGGCCAGAGCTCACACCGACATTGCGAACGTCCAGGGATTGCTCCTACACTAAAGGTGCCAGCCCTGAAAGCTCTTGCTGGTCCTCATCTCCCACTGGTAACCTCTCAACGAACCACAAACACTTGGGCTCTGAACTTGTTTAGCCTACTCAAACTTCCAACGTACACAGCCTCTCCTGCTCAATCTGGCCAGAGCTCAACACCGACATTGCGAACGTCCAGCGATTGCTCCTACACTAAAGGTGCCAGCCCTGAAAGCTCTTGCTGGTCCTCATCTCCCACTGGTAACCTCTCAACGAACCACAAACACTTGGGCTCTGAACTTGTTTAGCCTACTCAAACTTCCAACGTACACAGCCTCTCCTGCTCAATCTGGCCAGAGCTCAACACCGACATTGCGAACGTCCAGGGATTGCTCCTACACTAAAGGTGCCAGCCCTGAAAGCTCTTGCTGGTCCTCATCTCCCACTGGTAACCTCTCAAACGAACCACAAACACTTGGGCTCTGAACTTGTTTAGCCTACTAAAACTTCCAACGTACACAGCCTCTCCTGCTCAATCTGGCCAGAGCTCAACACCGACATTGCGAACGTCCAGGGATTGCTCCTACACTAAAGGTGCCAGCCCTGAAAGCTCTTGCTGGTCCTCATCTCCCACTGGTAACCTCTCAAACGAACCACAAACACTTGGGCTCTAAACTTGTTTAGCCTACTAAAACTTCCAACGTACACAGCCTCTCCTCAATCTGGCCAAAATTCACCACGAAATTACGAACGTCCAGGGATTGCTCCTACACTAAAGGTGCCAGCCCTGAAAGCTCTTGCTGGTCCTCATCTCCCACTGGTAACCTCTCAAACGAACCACAAACACTTGGGCTCTGAACTTGTTTAGCCTACTAAAACTTCCAACGTACACAGCCTCTCCTGCTCAATCTGGCCAGAGCTCAACACCGACATTGCGAACGTCCAGGGATTGCTCCTACACTAAAGGTGCCAGCCCTGAAAGCTCTTGCTGGTCCTCATCTCCCACTGGTAACCTCTCAAACGAACCACAAACACTTGGGCTCTGAACTTGTTTTAGCCTACTAAAACTTCAACGTACACAGCCTCTCCTGCTCAATCTGGCCAGAGCTCAACACCGACATTGCGAACGTCCAGGATTGCTCCTACACTAAAGGTGCCAGCCCTGAAAGCTCTTGCTGGTCCTCATCTCCCACTGGTAACCTCTCAAACGAACCACAAACACTTGGGCTCTCAACTTGTTTAGCCTACTAAAACTTCCAACGTACACAGCCTCTCCTGCTCAATCTGGCCAGAGCTCAACACCGAAATTGCGAACGTCCAGGGATTGCTCCTACACTAAAGGTGCCAGCCCTGAAAGCTCTTGCTGGTCCTCATCTCCCACTGGTAACCTCTCAAACGAACCACAAACACTTGGCTCTTAACTTGTCTCACCTACTAAAACTTCCACGTACACAGCCTCTCCTGCTCAATCTGGCCAGAGCTCAACACCGAAATTGCGAACGTCAGCGATTGCTCCTACACTAAAGGTGCCAGCCCTGAAAGCTCTTGCTGGTCCTCATCTCCCACTGGTAACCTCTCAAACGAACCACAAACACTTGGGCTCTGAACTTGTTTAGCCTACTAAAACTTCCAACGTACACAGCCTCTCCTGCTCAATCTGGCCAGAGCTCAACACCGACATTGCGAACGTCCAGCGATTGCTCCTACACTAAAGTGCCAGCCCTGAAAGCTCTTGCTGGTCTCATCTCCCACTGGTAACCTCTCAAACGAACCACAAACACTTGGGCTCTGAACTTGTTAGCCTACTAAAACTTCAACGTACACAGCCTCTCCTGCTCAATCTGGCCAAAATTCACCAACGAAATTACGAACGTCCAGCGATTGCTCCTACACTAAAGGTGCCAGCCCTGAAAGCTCTTGCTGGTCCTCATCTCCCACTGGTAACCTCTCAAACGAACCACAAACACTTGGGCTCTGAACTTGTTTAGCCTACTCAAACTTCCAACGTACACAGCCTCTCCTGCTCAATCTGGCCAGAGCTCAACACCGACATTGCGAACGTCCAGGATTGCTCCTACACTAAAGGTGCCAGCCCTGAAAGCTCTTGCTGGTCCTCATCTCCCACTGTAACCTCTCAAACGAACCACAAACACTTGGGCTCTCAACTTGTTTCGCCTACTAAAACTTCCAACGTACACAGCCTCTCCTGCTCAATCTGGCCAGAGCTCAACACCGACATTGCGAACGTCCAGGGATTGCTCCTACACTAAAGGTGCCAGCCCTGAAAGCTCTTGCTGGTCCTCATCTCCCACTGGTAACCTCTCAAACGAACCACAAACACTTGGCTCTGAACTTGTTTAGCCTACTAAAACTTCCAACGTACACAGCCTCTCCTGCTCAATCTGGCCAAAATTCACCAACGAAATTACGAACGTCCAGGGATTGCTCCTACACTAAAGGTGCCAGCCCTGAAAGCTCTTGCTGGTCCTCATCTCCCACTGTAACCTCTCAAACGAACCACAAACACTTGGGCTCTGAACTTGTTTCGCCTACTAAAACTTCCAACGTACACAGCCTCTCCTGCTCAATCTGGCCAGAGCTCAACACCGATATTGCGAACGTCCAGGGATTGCTCCTACACTAAAGGTGCCAGCCCTGAAAGCTCTTGCTGGTCCTCATCTCCCACTGGTAACCTCTCAAACGAACCACAAACACTTGGGCTCTGAACTTGTTTAGCCTACTAAAACTTCCAACGTACACAGCCTCTCCTGCTCAATCTGGCCAGAGCTCAACACCGACATTGCGAACGTCCAGCGATTGCTCCTACACTAAAGGTGCCAGCCCTGAAAGCTCTTGCTGGTCCTCATCTCCCACTGGTAACCTCTCAAACGAACCACAAACACTTGGCTCTAAACTTGTTTAGCCTACTAAAACTTCCAACGTACACAGCCTCTCCTGCTCAATCTGGCAGAGCTCAACACCGACATTGCGAACGTCAGGGATTGCTCCTACACTAAAGGTGCCAGCCCTGAAAGCTCTTGCTGGTCCTCATCTCCCACTGGTAACCTCTCAAACGAACCACAAACACTTGGGCTCTGAACTTGTTTAGCCTACTAAAACTTCCAACGTACACAGCCTCTCCTGCTCAATCTGGCCAGAGCTCAACACCGATATTGCGAACGTCCAGCGATTGCTCCTACACTAAAGGTGCCAGCCCTGAAAGCTCTTGCTGGTCCTCATCTCCCACTGGTAACCTCTCAAACGAACCACAAACACTTGGGCTCTGAACTTGTTTAGCCTACTAAACTTCCAACGTACACAGCCTCTCCTGCTCAATCTGGCCAGAGCTCAACACCGAAATTGCGAACGTCCAGCGATTGCTCCTACACTAAAGGTGCCAGCCCTGAAAGCTCTTGCTGGTCCTCATCTCCCACTGGTAACCTCTCAAATGAACCACAAACACTTGGGCTCTGAACTTGTTTCGCCTACTAAAACTTCAACGTACACAGCCTCTCCTGCTCAATCTGGCCAGAGCTCAACACCGAAATTGCGAGCGTCCAGCGATTGCTCCTACACTAAAGGTGCCAGCCCTGAAAGCTCTTGCTGCTCCTCATCTCCACTGGTAACTTCTCAAACGAACCACAAACACTTGGCTCTGAACTTGTTTAGCCTACTAAAACTTCCAACGTACACAGCCTCTCCTGCTCAATCTGGCCAGAGCTCAACACCGATATTGCGAACGTCCAGCGATTGCTCCTACACTAAAGGTGCCAGCCCTGAAAGCTCTTGCTGCTCCTCATCTCCACTGGTAACCTCTCAAACGAACCACAAACACTTGGGCTCTGAACTTGTTTAGCCTACTAAAACTTCCAACGTACACAGCCTCTCCTGCTCAATCTGGACAGAGCTCAACACCGAAATTACGAACGTCCAGGGATTGCTCCTACACTAAAGGTGCCAGCCCTGAAAGCTCTTGCTGGTCCTCATCTCCCACTGGTAACCTCTCAACGAACCACAAACACTTGGGCTCTGAACTTGTTTCGCCTACTAAAACTTCCAACGTACACAGCCTCTCCTGCTCAATCTGGCCAGAGCTCAACACCGATATTGCGAACGTCCAGGGATTGCTCCTACACTAAAGGTGCCAGCCCTGAAAGCTCTTGCTGGTCCTCATCTCCCACTGGTAACCTCTCAAATGAACCACAAACACTTGGGCTCTGAACTTGTTTCGCCTACTAAAACTTCCAACGTACACAGCCTCTCCTGCTCAATCTGGCCAGAGCTCAACACCGAAATTGCGAACGTCCAGCGATTGCTCCTACACTAAAGTGCCAGCCCTGAAAGCTCTTGCTGGTCCTCATCTCCCACTGTAACCTCTCAAACGAACCACAAACACTTGGGCTCTGAACTTGTTTAGCCTACTAAAACTTCCAACGTACACAGCCTCTCCTGCTCAATCTGGCCAGAGCTCAACACCGAAATTGCGAACGTCCAGGGATTGCTCCTACACTAAAGGTGCCAGCCCTGAAAGCTCTTGCTGGTCCTCATCTCCCACTGGTAACCACTCAAACGAACCACAAACACTTGGCTCTGAACTTGTTTAGCCTACTAAAACTTCCAACGTACACAGCCTCTCCTGCTCAATCTGGCCAGAGCTCAACTCCGAAATTGCGAACGTCCAGGGATTGCTCCTACACTAAAGGTGCAGCCCTGAAAGCTCTTGCTGGTCCTCATCTCCCACTGGTAACCTCTCAACGAACCACAAACACTTGGGCTCTGAACTTGTTTCGCCTACTAAAACTTCCAACGTACACAGCCTCTCCTGCTCAATCTGGCCAGAGCTCAACACCGACATTGCGAACGTCCAGGGATTGCTCCTACACTAAAGGTGCCAGCCCTGAAAGCTCTTGCTGGTCCTCATCTCCCACTGGTAACCTCTCAAACGAACCACAAACACTTGGCTCTAAACTTGTTTAGCCTACTAAAACTTCCAACGTACACAGCCTCTCCTGCTCAATCTGGCCAAAATTCACCAACGAAATTGCGAACGTCCAGGGATTGCTCCTACACTAAAGGTGCCAGCCCTGAAAGCTCTTGCTGGTCCTCATCTCCACTGGTAACCTCTCAAACGAACCACAAACACTTGGGCTCTGAACTTGTTTCGCCTACTAAAACTTCCAACGTACACAGCCTCTCCTGCTCAATCTGGCCAGAGCTCAACACCGACATTGCGAACGTCCAGCGATTGCTCCTACACTAAAGGTGCCAGCCTGAAAGCTCTTGCTGGTCCTCATCTCCCACTGGTAACCTCTCAACGAACCACAAACACTTGGGCTCTGAACTTGTTTAGCCTACTAAAACTTCCAACGTACACAGCCTCTCCTGCTCAATCTGGCCAAATTCACCAACGAAATTACGAACGTCCAGGGATTGCTCTACACTAAAGGTGCCAGCCCTGAAAGCTCTTGCTGGTCCTCATCTCCCACTGGTAACCTCTCAAACGAACCACAAACACTTGGGCTCTGAACTTGTTTAGCCTACTAAAACTTCCAACGTACACAGCCTCTCCTGCTCAATCTGGCCAGAGCTCAACACCGGATATTGCGAACGTCCAGCGATTGCTCCTACACTAAAGGTGCCAGCCCTGAAAGCTCTTGCTGCTCCTCATCTCCCACTGGTAACCTCTCAAACGAACCACAAACACTTGGGCTCTGAACTTGTTTCGCCTACTAAAACTTCCAACGTACACAGCCTCTCCTGCTCAATCTGGCCAGAGCTCAACACCGAAATTGCGAACGTCCAGCGATTGCTCCTACACTAAAGGTGCCAGCCCTGAAAGCTCTTGCTGGTCCTCATCTCCCACTGGTAACCTCTCAAATGAACCACAAACACTTGGCTCTGAACTTGTTTCGCCTACTAAAACTTCCAACGTACACAGCCTCTCCTGCTCAATCTGGCCAGAGCTCAACACCGAAATTGCGAGCGTCCAGCGATTGCTCCTACACTAAAGGTGCCAGCCCTGAAAGCTCTTGCTGGTCCTCATCTCCCACTGGTAAACTTCTCAAACGAACCACAAACACTTGGGCTCTGAACTTGTTTAGCCTACTAAAACTTCCAACGTACACAGCCTCTCCTGCTCAATCTGGCCAGAGCTCAACACCGATATTGCGAACGTCCAGGGATTGCTCCTACACTAAAGGTGCCAGCCCTGAAAGCTCTTGCTGGTCCTCATCTCCCACTGGTAACCTCTCAAACGAACCACAAACACTTGGCTCTGAACTTGTTTAGCCTACTAAAACTTCCAACGTACACAGCCTCTCCTGCTCAATCTGGCCAGAGCTCAACACCGAAATTGCGAACGTCAGCGATTGCTCCTACACTAAAGTGCCAGCCCTGAAAGCTCTTGCTGGTCCTCATCTCCCACTGGTAACCTCTCAAATGAACCACAAACACTTGGGCTCTGAACTTGTTTCGCCTACTAAAACTTCCAACGTACACAGCCTCTCCTGCTCAATCTGGCCAGAGCTCAACACCGAAATTGCGAACGTCCAGCGATTGCTCCTACACTAAAGGTGCCAGCCCTGAAAGCTCTTGCTGGTCCTCATCTCCCACTGGTAACCTCTCAAACGAACCACAAACACTTGGGCTCTGAACTTGTTTAGCCTACTAAAACTTCCAACGTACACAGCCTCTCCGGCTCAATCTGGCCAGAGCTCAACACCGAAATTGCGAACGTCCAGGGATTGCTCCTACACTAAAGGTGCCAGCCCTGAAAGCTCTTGCTGGTCCTCATCTCCCACTGGTAACCTCTCAAACGAACCACAAACACTTGGGCTCTGAACTTGTTTCGCCTACTAAAACTTCCAACGTACACAGCCTCTCCTGCTCAATCTGGCCAGAGCTCAACACCGACATTGCGAACGTCCAGGATTGCTCCTACACTAAAGGTGCCAGCCCTGAAAGCTCTTGCTGGTCCTCATCTCCCACTGGTAACCTCTCAAACGAACCACAAACACTTGGGCTCTGAACTTGTTTAGCCTACTCAAACTTCCAACGTACACATCCTCTCCTGCTCAATCTGGCCAGAGCTCAACACCGACATTGCGAACGTCCAGGGATTGCTCCTACACTAAAGGTGCCAGCCCTGAAAGCTCTTGCTGGTCCTCATCTCCCACTGGTAACCTCTCAAACGAACCACAAACACTTGGGCTCTGAACTTGTTTAGCCTACTAAACTTCCAACGTACACAGCCTCTCCTGCTCAATCTGGCCAGAGCTCAACACCAACATTGCGAACGTCCAGGGATTGCTCCTACACTAAAGGTGCCAGCCCTGAAAGCTCTTGCTGGTCCTCATCTCCCACTGGTAACCTCTCAAACGAACCACAAACACTTGGCTCTGAACTTGTTTAGCCTACTCAAACTTCCAACGTACACAGCCTCTCCTGCTCAATCTGGCCAGAGCTCAACACCGACATTGCGAACGTCCAGGGATTGCTCCTACACTAAAGGTGCCAGCCCTGAAAGCTCTTGCTGGTCCTCATCTCCCACTGGTAACCTCTCAAACGAACCACAAACACTTGGGCTCTGAACTTGTTTCGCCTACTAAAACTTCCAACGTACACAGCCTCTCCTGCTCAATCTGGCCAGAGCTCAACACCGACATTGCGAACGTCCAGGATTGCTCCTACACTAAAGGTGCCAGCCTGAAAGCTCTTGCTGGTCCTCATCTCCACTGGTAACCTCTCAAACGAACCACAAACACTTGGGCTCTGAACTTGTTTAGCCTACTAAACTTCCAACGTACACAGCCTCTCCTGCTCAATCTGGCCAAATTCACCAACGAAATTACGAACGTCCAGGATTGCTCCTACACTAAAGGTGCCAGCCCTGAAAGCTCTTGCTGGTCCTCATCTCCCACTGGTAACCTCTCAAACGAACACAAACACTTGGCCTCTGAACTTGTTTAGCCTACTAAAACTTCCAACGTACACAGCCTCTCCTGCTCAATCTGGCCAGAGCTCAACACCGAAATTGCGAACGTCAGCGATTGCTCCTACACTAAAGGTGCCAGCCCTGAAAGCTCTTGCTGGTCCTCATCTCCCACTGGTAACCTCTCAAACGAACCACAAACACTTGGGCTCTGAACTTGTTTCGCCTACTAAAACTTCCAACGTACACAGCCTCTCCTGCTCAATCTGGCCAGAGCTCAACACCGAAATTGCGAACGTCCAGCGATTGCTCCTACACTAAAGGTGCCAGCCCTGAAAGCTCTTGCTGGTCCTCATCTCCCACTGGTAACCTCTCAAACGAACCACAAACACTTGGCTCTGAACTTGTTTAGCCTACTAAAACTTCCAACGTACACAGCCTCTCCTGCTCAATCTGGCCAGAGCTCAACACCGAAATTGCGAACGTCAGGGATTGCTCCTACACTAAAGGTGCCAGCCCTGAAAGCTCTTGCTGGTCCTCATCTCCCACTGGTAACCTCTCAAACGAACCGCAAACACTTGGGCTCTGAACTTGTTTAGCCTACTAAAACTTCCAACGTACACAGCCTCTCCTGCTCAATCTGGCCAGAGCTCAACACCGACATTGCGAACGTCCAGGGATTGCTCCTACACTAAAGGTGCCAGCCCTGAAAGCTCTTGCTGGTCCTCATCTCCCACTGGTAACCTCTCAAACGAACCGCAAACACTTGTGGCTCTGAACTTGTTTCGCCTACTAAAACTTCCAACGTACACAGCCTCTCCTGCTCAATCTGGCCAGAGCTCAACACCGAATTGCGAACGTCCAGGGATTGCTCCTACACTAAAGGTGCCAGCCCTGAAAGCTCTTGCTGGTCCTCATCTCCACTGGTAACCTCTCAAACGAACCACAAACACTTGGCTCTGAACTTGTTTAGCCTACTAAAACTTCCAACGTACACAGCCTCTCCTGCTCAATCTGGCCAGAGCTCAACACCGATATTGCGAACGTCAGCGATTGCTCCTACACTAAAGGTGCCAGCCTGAAAGCTCTTGCTGCTCCTCATCTCCCACTGGTAACCTCTCAACGAACCACAAACACTTGGGCTCTGAACTTGTTTCGCCTACTAAAACTTCCAACGTACACAGCCTCTCCTGCTCAATCTGGCCAGAGCTCAACACCGAAATTGCGAACGTCCAGCGATTGCTCCTACACTAAAGGTGCCAGCCCTGAAAGCTCTTGCTGGTCCTCATCTCCCACTGGTAACCTCTCAAACGAACCACAAACACTTGGGCTCTGAACTTGTTTCGCCTACTAAAACTTCCAACGTACACAGCCTCTCCTGCTCAATCTGGCCAGAGCTCAACACCGAAATTGCGAGCGTCCAGCGATTGCTCCTACACTAAAGGTGCCAGCCCTGAAAGCTCTTGCTGGTCCTCATCTCCCACTGGTAACTTCTCAACGAACCACAAACACTTGGGCTCTGAACTTGTTTAGCCTACTAAAACTTCCAACGTACACAGCCTCTCCTGCTCAATCTGGCCAGAGCTCAACACCGAAATTGCGAGCGTCCAGCGATTGCTCCTACACTAAAGGTGCCAGCCCTGAAAGCTCTTGCTGGTCCTCATCTCCCACTGGTAACTTCTCAAACGAACCACAAACACTTGGGCTCTGAACTTGTTTCGCCTACTAAAACTTCAACGTACACAGCCTCTCCTGCTCAATCTGGCCAGAGCTCAACACCGAAATTGCGAACGTCCAGCGATTGCTCCTACACTAAAGGTGCCAGCCCTGAAAGCTCTTGCTGGTCCTCATCTCCCACTGGTAACCTCTCAAACGAACCACAAACACTTGGGCTCTGAACTTGTTTAGCCTACTAAAACTTCCAACGTACACAGCCTCTCCGGCTCAATCTGCCAGAGCTCAACACCGAAATTGCGAACGTCCAGGGATTGCTCCTACACTAAAGGTGCCAGCCCTGAAAGCTCTTGCTGGTCCTCATCTCCCACTGGTAACCTCTCAAACGAACCACAAACACTTGGGCTCTGAACTTGTTTCGCCTACTAAAACTTCCAACGTACACAGCCTCTCTGCTCAATCTGGCCAGAGCTCAACACCGACATTGCGAACGTCCAGGGATTGCTCCTACACTAAAGGTGCCAGCCCTGAAAGCTCTTGCTGGTCCTCATCTCCACTGGTAACCTCTCAAACGAACCACAAACACTTGGGCTCTGAACTTGTTTCGCCTACTAAAACTTCCAACGTACACAGCCTCTCCTGCTCAATCTGGCCAGAGCTCAACACCGACATTGCGAACGTCCAGCGATTGCTCCTACACTAAAGGTGCCAGCCCTGAAAGCTCTTGCTGGTCCTCATCTCCCACTGGAACCTCTCAAACGAACCACAAACACTTGGGCTCTGAACTTGTTTAGCCTACTAAAACTTCCAACGTACACAGCCTCTCCTGCTCAATCTGGCCAGAGCTCAACACCAACATTGCGAACGTCCAGGATTGCTCCTACACTAAAGGTGCCAGCCTGAAAGCTCTTGCTGGTCCTCATCTCCCACTGGTAACCTCTCAAACGAACCACAAACACTTGGGCTCTGAACTTGTTTAGCCTACTAAAACTTCCAACGTACACAGCCTCTCCTGCTCAATCTGGCCAGAGCTCAACACCGACATTGCGAACGTCCAGGGATTGCTCCTACACTAAAGGTGCCAGCCCTGAAAGCTCTTGCTGGTCCTCATCTCCCACTGGTAACCTCTCAAACGAACCACAAACACTTGGGCTCTGAACTTGTTTCGCCTACTCAAACTTCCAACGTACACAGCCTCTCCTGCTCAATCTGGCCAGAGCTCAACACCGACATTGCGAACGTCCAGGGATTGCTCCTACACTAAAGGTGCCAGCCCTGAAAGCTCTTGCTGGTCCTCATCTCCCACTGGTAACCTCTCAAACGAACCACAAACACTTGGGCTCTGAACTTGTTTAGCCTACTAAAACTTCCAACGTACACAGCCTCTCCTGCTCAATCTGGCCAAAATCACCAACGAAATTACGAACGTCCAGGGATTGCTCCTACACTAAAGGTGCCAGCCCTGAAAGCTCTTGCTGGTCCTCATCTCCACTGGTAACCTCTCAAACGAACCACAAACACTTGGGCTCTGAACTTGTTTAGCCTACTAAAACTTCCAACGTACACAGCCTCTCCTGCTCAATCTGGCCAGAGCTCAACACCGACATTGCGAATGTCCAGCGATTGCTCCTACACTAAAGGTGCCAGCCCTGAAAGCTCTTGCTGGTCCTCATCTCCCACTGGTAACCTCTCAAACGAACCACAAACACTTGGGCTCTGAACTTGTTTCGCCTACTAAAACTTCCAACGTACACAGCCTCTCCTGCTCAATCTGGCCAGAGCTCAACACCGACATTGCGAACGTCCAGGATTGCTCCTACACTAAAGGTGCCAGCCCTGAAAGCTCTTGCTGGTCCTCATCTCCCACTGGTAACCTCTCAAACGAACCACAAACACTTGGCCTCTGAACTTGTTTAGCCTACTAAAACTTCCAACGTACACAGCCTCTCCTGCTCAATCTGGCCAGAGCTCAACACCGAAATTGCGAACGTCCAGCGATTGCTCCTACACTAAAGGTGCCAGCCCTGAAAGCTCTTGCTGGTCCTCATCTCCCACTGGTAACCTCTCAAACGAACCACAAACACTTGGGCTCTGAACTTGTTTAGCCTACTAAAACTTCCAACGTACACAGCCTCTCCTGCTCAATCTGGCCAGAGCTCAACACCGAAATTGCGAACGTCCAGGGATTGCTCTACACTAAAGGTGCAGCCCTGAAAGCTCTTGCTGGTCCTCATCTCCACTGGTAACCTCTCAAACGAACCACAAACACTTGGGCTCTGAACTTGTTTAGCCTACTAAAACTTCCAACGTACACAGCCTCTCCTGCTCAATCTGGCCAGAGCTCAACACCGACATTGCGAACGTCCAGGGATTGCTCCTACACTAAAGGTGCCAGCCCTGAAAGCTCTTGCTGGTCCTCATCTCCCACTGGTAACCTCTCAAACGAACCGCAAACACTTGGCTCTGAACTTGTTTCGCCTACTAAAACTTCCAACGTACACAGCCTCTTCCTGCTCAATCTGGCCAGAGCTCAAACACCGAAATTGCGAGCGTCCAGCGATTGCTCCTACACTAAAGGTGCCAGCCCTGAAAGCTCTTGCTGGTCCTCATCTCCCACTGGTAACTTCTCAAACGAACCACAAACACTTGGGCTCTGAACTTGTTTCGCCTACTAAAACTTCCACGTACACAGCCTCTCCTGCTCAATCTGGCCAGAGCTCAACAACCGAAATTGCGAGCGTCCAA
>NW_026776340.1:0-41464 GCF_030936135.1 Gavia stellata | reverse complement strand
TCTCCTGCTCAATCTGGCCAGAGCTCAACACCGAAATTGCGAACGTCCAGCGATTGCTCCTACACTAAAGGTGCCAGCCCTGAAAGCTCTTGCTGGTCCTCATCTCCCACTGGTAACCTCTCAAACGAACCACAAACACTTGGCCTCTGAACTTGTTTAGGCTGCTAAAACTTCCAACGTACACAGCCTCTCCTGCTCAATCTGCCCAAAATCCAACACCGAAATTGCGAACGTCCAGCAATTGATCCTACACTAAAGGTGCCAGCCCTGAAAGCTCTTGCTGGTCCTCATCTCCCACTGGTAACCTCTCAAACAAACCACAAACACTTGGGCTCTGAACTTGTTTAGCCTACTAAAACTTCCAACGTACACAGCCTCTCCTCCTGCTCAATCTGCCCAAAATTCAGCAACGAAATTGCGAACGTCCAGCGATTGCTCCTACACTAAAGGTGCCAGCCCTGAAAGCTCTTGCTGGTCCTCATCTCCCACTGGTAACCTCTCAAACGAACCACAAACACCTGGGCTCTGAACTTGTTTAGGCTACTAAAACTTCCAACGTACACAGCCTCTCCTGCTCAATCTGGCCAGAGCTCAACACCGAAATTGCGAACGTCCAGGGATTGCTCCTACACTAAAGGTGCCAGCCCTGAAAGCTCTTGCTGGTCCTCATCTCCCACTGGTAACCTCTCAAACGAACCACAAACACTTGGGCTCTGAACTTGTTTCGCCTACTGAAACTTCCAACGTACGCAGCCTCTCCTGCTCAATCTGGCCAGAGCTCAACACCGAAATTGCGAACGTCCAGCAATTGCTCCTACACTAAAGGTGCCAGCCCTGAAAGCTCTTGCTGGTCCTCATCTCCCACTGGTAACCTCTCAAACGAACCACAAACACTTGGGCTCTGAACTTGTTTAGGCTGCTAAAACTTCCAACGTACACAGCCTCTCCTGCTCAATCTGGCCAGAGCTCAACACCGACATTGCGAACGTCCAGCGATTGCTCCTACACTAAAGGTGCCAGCCCTGAAAGCTCTTGCTGGTCCTCATCTCCCACTGGTAACCTCTCAAACGAACCACAAACACTTGGGCTCTGAACTTGTTTAGCCTACTAAAACTTCCAACGTACACAGCCTCTCCTGCTCAATCTGGCCAGAGCTCAACACCGACATTGCGAACGTCCAGCGATTGCTCCTACACTAAAGGTGCCAGCCCTGAAAGCTCTTGCTGGTCCTCATCTCCCACTGGTAACCTCTCAAACGAACCACAAACACTTGGGCTCTGAACTTGTTTAGCCTACTAAAACTTCCAACGTACACAGCCTCTCCTGCTCAATCTGCCCAAAATTCAGCAACGAAATTGCGAACGTCCAGCGATTGCTCCTACACTAAAGGTGCCAGCCCTGAAAGCTCTTGCTGGTCCTCATCTCCCACTGGTAACCTCTCAAACGAACCACAAACACTTGGCCTCTGAACTTGTTTCGCCTACTAAAACTTCCAACGTACACAGCCTCTCCTGCTCAATCTGGCCAGAGCTCAACACCGAAATTGCGAATGTCCAGCGATTGCTCCTACACTAAAGGTGCCAGCCCTGAAAGCTCTTGCTGGTCCTCATCTCCCACTGGTAACCTCTCAAACGAACCACAAACACTTGGGCTCTGAACTTGTTTAGCCTACTAAAACTTCCAAAGTACACAGCCTCTCCTGCTCAATCTGCCCAAAATTCAACACCGAAATTGTAAAACGTCCAGCGATTGCTCCTACACTAAAGGTGCCAGCCCTGAAAGCTCTTGCTGGTCCTCATCTCCCACTGGTAACCTCTCAAACGAACCACAAACACTTGGGCTCTGAACTTGTTTAGCCTACTAAAACTTCCAACGTACACAGCCTCTCCTGCTCAATCTGGCCAGAGCTCAACACCGAAATTGCGAACGTCCAGCGATTGCTCCTACACTAAAGGTGCCAGCCCTGAAAGCTCTTGCTGGTCCTCATCTCCCACTGGTAACCTCTCAAACGAACCACAAACACTTGGGCTCTGAACTTGTTTAGCCTACTAAAACTTCCAACGTACACAGCCTCTCCTACTCAATGTGTCCAAAATTCAACACCGAAATTGCGAACGTCCGGCGATTGCTCCTACACTAAAGGTGCCAGCCCTGAAAGCTCTTGCTGGTCCTCATCTCCCACTGGTAACCTCTCAAACGAACCACAAACACTTGGGCTCTGAACTTGTTTAGCCTACGAAAACTTCCAACGTACACAGCCTCTCCTGCTCAATCTGGCCAGAGCTCAACACCGAAATTGCGAACGTCCAGCAATTGCTCCTACACTAAAGGTGCCAGCCCTGAAAGCTCTTGCTGGTCCTCATCTCCCACTGGTAACCTCTCAAACGAACCACAAACACTTGGCCTCTGAACTTGTTTAGCCTACTAAAACTTCCAACGTACACAGCCTCTCCTGCTCAATCTGGCCAGAGCTCAACACCGAAATTGCGAACGTCCAGGGATTGCTCCTACACTAAAGGTGCCAGCCCTGAAAGCTCTTGCTGGTCCTCATCTCCCACTGGTAACCTCTCAAACGAACCACAAACACTTGGGCTCTGAACTTGTTTAGGCTGCTAAAACTTCCAACGTACACAGCCTCTCCTGCTCAATCTGGCCAAAATTCAACTCCGAAATTGCGAACGTCCAGGGATTGCTCCTACACTAAAGGTGCCAGCCCTGAAAGCTCCTGCTGGTCCTCATCTCCCACTGGTAACCTCTCAAACGAACCACAAACACTTGGGCTCTGAACTTGTTTAGCCTACGAAAACTTCCAACGTACACAGCCTCTCCTGCTCAATCTGGCCAGAGCTCAACACCGATATTGCGAACGTCCAGCGATTGCTCCTACACTAAAGGTGCCAGCCCTGAAAGCTCTTGCTGGTCCTCATCTCCCACTGGTAACCTCTCAAACGAACCACAAACACTTGGGCTCTGAACTTGTTTAGCCTACGAAAACTTCCAACGTACACAGCCTCTCCTGCTCAATCTGGCCAGAGCTCAACACCGAAATTGCGAACGTCCAGCGATTGCTCCTACACTAAAGGTGCCAGCCCTGAAAGCTCTTGCTGGTCCTCATCTCCCACTGGTAACCTCTCAAACGAACCACAAACACTTGGGCTCTGAACTTGTTTAGGCTGCTAAAACTTCCAACGTACACAGCCTCTCCTGCTCAATCTGCCCAAAATCCAACACCGAAATTGCGAACGTCCAGCAATTGATCCTACACTAAAGGTGCCAGCCCTGAAAGCTCTTGCTGGTCCTCATCTCCCACTGGTAACCTCTCAAACAAACCACAAACACTTGGGCTCTGAACTTGTTTAGCCTACTAAAACTTCCAACGTACACAGCCTCTCCTGCTCAATCTGGCCAGAGCTCAACACCGAAATTGCGAACGTCCAGGGATTGCTCCTACACTAAAGGTGCCAGCCCTGAAAGCTCTTGCTGGTCCTCATCTCCCACTGGTAACCTCTCAAACGAACCACAAACACTTGGGCTCTGAACTTGTTTAGCCTACTAAAACTTCCAACGTACACAGCCTCTCCTGCTCAATCTGCCCAAAATTCAGCAACGAAATTGCGAACGTCCAGCGATTGCTCCTACACTAAAGGTGCCAGCCCTGAAAGCTCTTGCTGGTCCTCATCTCCCACTGGTAACCTCTCAAACGAACAACAAACACCTGGGCTCTGAACTTGTTTAGGCTACTAAAACTTCCAACGTACACAGCCTCTCCTGCTCAATCTGGCCATAGCTCAACACCGTCATTGCGAACGTCCAGGGATTGCTCCTACACTAAAGGTGCCAGCCCTGAAAGCTCTTGCTGGTCCTCATCTCCCACTGGTAACCTCTCAAACGAACCACAAACACTTGGGCTCTGAACTTGTTTAGCCTACTAAAACTTCCAACGTACACAGCCTCTCCTGCTCAATCTGGCTAGAGCTCAACACCGAAATTGCGAACGTCCAGCGATTGCTCCTACACTAAAGGTGCCAGCCCTGAAAGCTCTTGCTGGTCCTCATCTTCCACTGGTAACCTCTCAAACGAACCACAAACACTTGGGCTCTGAACTTGTTTAGCCTACTAAAACTTCCAACGTACACAGCCTCTCCTGCTCAATCTGGCCAGAGCTCAACACCGAAATTGCGAACGTCCAGGAATAGCTCCTACACTAAAGGTGCCAGCCCTGAAAGCTCTTGCTGGTCCTCATCTCCCACTGGTAACCTCTCAAACGAACCACAAACACTTGGGCTCTGAACTTGTTTAGGCTGCTAAAACTTCCAACGTACACAACCTCTCCTGCTCAATCTGGCCAAAATTCAACTCCGAAATTGCGAACGTCCAGGGATTGCTCCTACACTAAAGGTGCCAGCCCTGAAAGCTCTTGCTGGTCCTCATCTCCCACTGGTAACCTCTCAAATGAACCACAAACACTTGGGCTCTGAACTTGTTTAGCCTACTAAAACTTCCAACGTACACAGCCTCTCCTGCTCAATCTGGCCAGAGCTCAACACCAAAATTGCGAACGTCCAGCGATTGCTCCTACACTAAAGGTGCCAGCCCTGAAAGCTCTTGCTGGTCCTCATCTCCCACTGGTAACCTCTCAAACGAACCACAAACACTTGGGCTCTGAACTTGTTTAGCCTACTAAAACTTCCAACGTACACAGCCTCTCCTGCTCAATCTGGCCAGAGCTCAACACCGAAATTGCGAACGTCCAGCGATTGCTCCTACACTAAAGGTGCCAGCCCTGAAAGCTCTTGCTGGTCCTCATCTCCCACTGGTAACCTCTCAAACGAACCACAAACACTTGGCCTCTGAACTTGTTTAGGCTGCTAAAACTTCCAACGTACACAGCCTCTCCTGCTCAATCTGCCCAAAATCCAACACCGAAATTGCGAACGTCCAGCAATTGATCCTACACTAAAGGTGCCAGCCCTGAAAGCTCTTGCTGGTCCTCATCTCCCACTGGTAACCTCTCAAACAAACCACAAACACTTGGGCTCTGAACTTGTTTAGCCTACTAAAACTTCCAACGTACACAGCCTCTCCTGCTCAATCTGCCCAAAATTCAGCAACGAAATTGCGAACGTCCAGCGATTGCTCCTACACTAAAGGTGCCAGCCCTGAAAGCTCTTGCTGGTCCTCATCTCCCACTGGTAACCTCTCAAACGAACCACAAACACCTGGGCTCTGAACTTGTTTAGGCTACTAAAACTTCCAACGTACACAGCCTCTCCTGCTCAATCTGGCCAGAGCTCAACACCGAAATTGCGAACGTCCAGGGATTGCTCCTACACTAAAGGTGCCAGCCCTGAAAGCTCTTGCTGGTCCTCATCTCCCACTGGTAACCTCTCAAACGAACCACAAACACTTGGGCTCTGAACTTGTTTCGCCTACTGAAACTTCCAACGTACGCAGCCTCTCCTGCTCAATCTGGCCAGAGCTCAACACCGAAATTGCGAACGTCCAGCAATTGCTCCTACACTAAAGGTGCCAGCCCTGAAAGCTCTTGCTGGTCCTCATCTCCCACTGGTAACCTCTCAAACGAACCACAAACACTTGGGCTCTGAACTTGTTTAGGCTGCTAAAACTTCCAACGTACACAGCCTCTCCTGCTCAATCTGGCCAGAGCTCAACACCGACATTGCGAACGTCCAGCGATTGCTCCTACACTAAAGGTGCCAGCCCTGAAAGCTCTTGCTGGTCCTCATCTCCCACTGGTAACCTCTCAAACGAACCACAAACACTTGGGCTCTGAACTTGTTTAGCCTACTAAAACTTCCAACGTACACAGCCTCTCCTGCTCAATCTGGCCAGAGCTCAACACCGACATTGCGAACGTCCAGCGATTGCTCCTACACTAAAGGTGCCAGCCCTGAAAGCTCTTGCTGGTCCTCATCTCCCACTGGTAACCTCTCAAACGAACCACAAACACTTGGGCTCTGAACTTGTTTAGCCTACTAAAACTTCCAACGTACACAGCCTCTCCTGCTCAATCTGCCCAAAATTCAGCAACGAAATTGCGAACGTCCAGCGATTGCTCCTACACTAAAGGTGCCAGCCCTGAAAGCTCTTGCTGGTCCTCATCTCCCACTGGTAACCTCTCAAACGAACCACAAACACTTGGCCTCTGAACTTGTTTCGCCTACTAAAACTTCCAACGTACACAGCCTCTCCTGCTCAATCTGGCCAGAGCTCAACACCGAAATTGCGAATGTCCAGCGATTGCTCCTACACTAAAGGTGCCAGCCCTGAAAGCTCTTGCTGGTCCTCATCTCCCACTGGTAACCTCTCAAACGAACCACAAACACTTGGGCTCTGAACTTGTTTAGCCTACTAAAACTTCCAAAGTACACAGCCTCTCCTGCTCAATCTGCCCAAAATTCAACACCGAAATTGTAAAACGTCCAGCGATTGCTCCTACACTAAAGGTGCCAGCCCTGAAAGCTCTTGCTGGTCCTCATCTCCCACTGGTAACCTCTCAAACGAACCACAAACACTTGGGCTCTGAACTTGTTTAGCCTACTAAAACTTCCAACGTACACAGCCTCTCCTGCTCAATCTGGCCAGAGCTCAACACCGAAATTGCGAACGTCCAGCGATTGCTCCTACACTAAAGGTGCCAGCCCTGAAAGCTCTTGCTGGTCCTCATCTCCCACTGGTAACCTCTCAAACGAACCACAAACACTTGGGCTCTGAACTTGTTTAGCCTACTAAAACTTCCAACGTACACAGCCTCTCCTACTCAATGTGTCCAAAATTCAACACCGAAATTGCGAACGTCCGGCGATTGCTCCTACACTAAAGGTGCCAGCCCTGAAAGCTCTTGCTGGTCCTCATCTCCCACTGGTAACCTCTCAAACGAACCACAAACACTTGGGCTCTGAACTTGTTTAGCCTACGAAAACTTCCAACGTACACAGCCTCTCCTGCTCAATCTGGCCAGAGCTCAACACCGAAATTGCGAACGTCCAGCAATTGCTCCTACACTAAAGGTGCCAGCCCTGAAAGCTCTTGCTGGTCCTCATCTCCCACTGGTAACCTCTCAAACGAACCACAAACACTTGGCCTCTGAACTTGTTTAGCCTACTAAAACTTCCAACGTACACAGCCTCTCCTGCTCAATCTGGCCAGAGCTCAACACCGAAATTGCGAACGTCCAGGGATTGCTCCTACACTAAAGGTGCCAGCCCTGAAAGCTCTTGCTGGTCCTCATCTCCCACTGGTAACCTCTCAAACGAACCACAAACACTTGGGCTCTGAACTTGTTTAGGCTGCTAAAACTTCCAACGTACACAGCCTCTCCTGCTCAATCTGGCCAAAATTCAACTCCGAAATTGCGAACGTCCAGGGATTGCTCCTACACTAAAGGTGCCAGCCCTGAAAGCTCCTGCTGGTCCTCATCTCCCACTGGTAACCTCTCAAACGAACCACAAACACTTGGGCTCTGAACTTGTTTAGCCTACGAAAACTTCCAACGTACACAGCCTCTCCTGCTCAATCTGGCCAGAGCTCAACACCGATATTGCGAACGTCCAGCGATTGCTCCTACACTAAAGGTGCCAGCCCTGAAAGCTCTTGCTGGTCCTCATCTCCCACTGGTAACCTCTCAAACGAACCACAAACACTTGGGCTCTGAACTTGTTTAGCCTACGAAAACTTCCAACGTACACAGCCTCTCCTGCTCAATCTGGCCAGAGCTCAACACCGAAATTGCGAACGTCCAGCGATTGCTCCTACACTAAAGGTGCCAGCCCTGAAAGCTCTTGCTGGTCCTCATCTCCCACTGGTAACCTCTCAAACGAACCACAAACACTTGGGCTCTGAACTTGTTTAGGCTGCTAAAACTTCCAACGTACACAGCCTCTCCTGCTCAATCTGCCCAAAATCCAACACCGAAATTGCGAACGTCCAGCAATTGATCCTACACTAAAGGTGCCAGCCCTGAAAGCTCTTGCTGGTCCTCATCTCCCACTGGTAACCTCTCAAACAAACCACAAACACTTGGGCTCTGAACTTGTTTAGCCTACTAAAACTTCCAACGTACACAGCCTCTCCTGCTCAATCTGGCCAGAGCTCAACACCGAAATTGCGAACGTCCAGGGATTGCTCCTACACTAAAGGTGCCAGCCCTGAAAGCTCTTGCTGGTCCTCATCTCCCACTGGTAACCTCTCAAACGAACCACAAACACTTGGGCTCTGAACTTGTTTAGCCTACTAAAACTTCCAACGTACACAGCCTCTCCTGCTCAATCTGCCCAAAATTCAGCAACGAAATTGCGAACGTCCAGCGATTGCTCCTACACTAAAGGTGCCAGCCCTGAAAGCTCTTGCTGGTCCTCATCTCCCACTGGTAACCTCTCAAACGAACAACAAACACCTGGGCTCTGAACTTGTTTAGGCTACTAAAACTTCCAACGTACACAGCCTCTCCTGCTCAATCTGGCCATAGCTCAACACCGTCATTGCGAACGTCCAGGGATTGCTCCTACACTAAAGGTGCCAGCCCTGAAAGCTCTTGCTGGTCCTCATCTCCCACTGGTAACCTCTCAAACAAACCACAAACACTTGGGCTCTGAACTTGTTTAGCCTACTAAAACGTCCAACGTACACAGCCTCTCCTGCTCAATCTGCCCAAAATTCACCAACGAAATTGCGAACGTCCAGCGATTGCTCCTACACTAAAGGTGCCAGCCCTGAAAGCTCTTGCTGGTCCTCATCTCCCACTGGTAACCTCTCAAACGAACCACAAACACTTGGCCTCTGAACTTGTTTAGCCTACTAAAACTTCCAACGTACACAGCCTCTCCTGCTCAATCTGGCCAGAGCTCAACACCGAAAATGCGAACGTCCAGCGATTGCTCCTACACTAAAGGTGCCAGCCCTGAAAGCTCTTGCTGGTCCTCATCTCCCACTGGTAACCTCTCAAACGAACCACAAACACTTGGGCTCTGAACTTGTTTCGCCTACTGAAACTTCCAACGTACACAGCCTCTCCTGCTCAATCTGGCCAGAGCTCAACACCGACATTGCGAACGTCCAGCGATTGCTCCTACACTAAAGGTGCCAGCCCTGAAAGCTCTTGCTGGTCCTCATCTCCCACTGGTAACCTCTGAAACGAACCACAAACACTTGGGCTCTGAACTTGTTTAGCCTACTAAAACTTCCAACGTACACAGCCTCTCCTGCTCAATCTGGCCAAAATTCAACTCCGAAATTGCGAACGTCCAGGGATTGCTCCTACACTAAAGGTGCCAGCCCTGAAAGCTCTTGCTGGTCCTCATCTCCCACTGGTAACCTCTCAAACGAACCACAAACACTTGGGCTCTGAACTTGTTTAGCCTACTAAAACTTCCAACGTACACAGCCTCTCCTGCTCAATCTGGCCAGAGCTCAACACCGACATTGCGAACGTCCAGGGATTGCTCCTACACTAAAGGTGCCAGCCCTGAAAGCTCATGCTGGTCCTCATCTCCCACTGGTAACCTCTCAAACGAACCACAAACACTTGGGCTCTGAACTTGTTTAGCCTACTAAAACTTCCAACGTACACAGCCTCTCCTGCTCAATCTGGCCAGAGCTCAACTCCGAAATTGCGAACGTCCAGCGATTGCTCCTACACTAAAGGTGCCAGCCCTGAAAGCTCTTGCTGGTCCTCATCTCCCACTGGTAACCTCTCAAACGAACCACAAACACTTGGCCTCTGAACTTGTTTAGCCCACTAAAACTTCAAACGTACACAGCCTCTCCTGCTCAATCTGGCCAGAGCTCAACGCCGAAATTGCGAACGTCCAGCGATTGCTCCTACACTAAAGGTGCCAGCCCTGAAAGCTCTTGCTGGTCCTCATCTCCCACTGGTAACCTCTCAAACGAACCACAAACACTTGGCCTCTGAACTTGTTTAGCCTACTAAAACTTCCAACGTACACAGCCTCTCCTGCTCAATCTGGCCAGAGCTCAACACCGAAATTGCGAACGTCCAGGGATTGCTCCTACACTAAAGGTGCGAGCCCTGAAAGCTCTTGCTGGTCCTCATCTCCCACTGGTAACCTCTCAAACGAACAACAAACACTTGGGCTCTGAACTTGTTTAGCCTACTAAAACTTCCAACATACACAGCCTCTCCTGCTCAATCTGGCCAGAGCTCAACACCGAAATTGCGAACGTCCAGCGATTGCTCCTACACTAAAGGTGCCAGCCCTGAAAGCTCTTGCTGGTCCTCATCTCCCACTGGTAACCTCTCAAACGAACCACAAACACTTGGGCTCTGAACTTGTTTAGCTTACTAAAACTTCCAACATACACAGCCTCTCCTGCTCAATCTGACCAAAATTCAACTCCGAAATTGCGAACGTCCAGCGATTGCTCCTACACTAAAGGTGCCAGCCCTGAAAGCTCTTGCTGGTCCTCATCTCCCACTGGTAACCTCTCAAACGAACCACAAACACTTGGGCTCTGAACTTGTTTAGGCTGCTAAAACTTCCAACGTACACAGCCTCTCCTGCTCAATCTGGCCAAAATTCAACTCCGAAATTGCGAACGTCCAGGGATTGCTCCTACACTAAAGGTGCCAGCCCTGAAAGCTCTTGCTGGTCCTCATCTCCCACTGGTAACCTCTCAAACGAACCACAAACACTTGGCCTCTGAACTTGTTTAGGCTGCTAAAACTTCCAACGTACACAGCCTCTCCTGCTCAATCTGGCCAAAATTCAACTCCGAAATTGCGAACGTCCAGGGATTGCTCCTACACTAAAGGTGCCAGCCCTGAAAGCTCTTGCTGGTCCTCATCTCCCACTGGTAACCTCTCAAACGAACCACAAACACTTGGGCTCTGAACTTGTTTAGCCTACGAAAACTTCCAACGTACACAGCCTCTCCTGCTCAATCTGCCCAAAATTCAGCAACGAAATTGCGAACGTCCAGGGATTGCTCCTACACTAAAGGTGCCAGCCCTGAAAGCTCTTGCTGGTCCTCATCTCCCACTGGTAACCTCTCAAACGAACCACAAACACTTGGGCTCTGAACTTGTTTAGGCTGCTAAAACTTCCAACGTACACAGCCTCTCCTGCTCAATCTGGCCAGAGCTCAACACCGAAATTGCGAACGTCCAGCGATTGCTCCTACACTAAAGGTGCCGGCCCTGAAAGCTCTTGCTGGTCCTCATCTCCCACTGGTAACCTCTCAAACGAACCACAAACACTTGGGCTCTGAACTTGTTTAGCCTACTAAAACTTCCAACGTACACAGCCTCTCCTGCTCAATCTGGCCAGAGCTCAACACCGAAATTGCGAACGTCCGGCGATTGCTCCTACACTAAAGGTGCCAGCCCTGAAAGCTCTTGCTGGTCCTCATCTCCCACTGCTAACCTCTCAAACGAACCACAAACACTTGGGCTCTGAACTTGTTTAGCCTAAGAAAACTTCCAACGTACACAGCCTCTCCTGCTCAATCTGCCCAAAATTCAGCAACGAAATTGCGAACGTCCAGCGATTGCTCCTACACTAAAGGTGCCAGCCCTGAAAGCTCTTGCTGGTCCTCATCTCCCACTGGTAACCTCTCAAACGAACCACAAACACTTGGCCTCTGAACTTGTTTAGCCTACTAAAACTTCCAACGTACACAGCCTCTCCTGCTCAATCTGGCCAAAATCCAACACCGAAATTGCGAACGTCCAGCGATTGCTCCTACACTAAAGGTGCCAGCCCTGAAAGCTCTTGCTGGTCCTCATCTCCCACTGGTAACCTCTCAAACGAACCACAAACACTTGGGCTCTGAACTTGTTTCGCCTACTAAAACTTCCAACGTACACAGCCTCTCCTGCTCAATCTGGCCAGAGCTCAACACTGAAATTGCGAACGTCCAGCGATTGCTCCTACACTAAAGGTGCCAGCCCTGAAAGCTCTTGCTGGTCCTCATCTCCCACTGGTAACCTCTCAAACGAACCACAAACACTTGGGCTCTGAACTTGTTTAGCCTACTAAAACTTCCAAAGTACACAGCCTCTCCTGCTCAATCTGCCCAAAATTCAACACCGAAATTGTAAAACGTCCAGGGATTGCTCCTACACTAAAGGTGCCAGCCCTGAAAGCTCATGCTGGTCCTCATCTCCCACTGGTAACCTCTCAAACGAACCACAAACACTTGGGCTCTGAACTTGTTTAGCCTACTAAAACTTCCAACGTACACAGCCTCTCCTGCTCAATCTGGCCAGAGCTCAACACCGAAATTGCGAACGTCCAGCGATTGCTCCTACACTAAAGGTGCCAGCCCTGAAAGCTCTTGCTGGTCCTCATCTCCCACTGGTAACCTCTCAAACGAACCACAAACACTTGGGCTCTGAACTTGTTTAGCCTACTAAAACTTCCAACGTACACAGCCTCTCCTACTCAATGTGTCCAAAATTCAACACCGAAATTGCGAACGTCCGGCGATTGCTCCTACACTAAAGGTGCCAGCCCTGAAAGCTCTTGCTGGTCCTCATCTCCCACTGGTAACCTCTCAAACGAACCACAAACACTTGGGCTCTGAACTTGTTTAGCCTACTAAAACTTCCAACGTACACAGCCTCTCCTGCTCAATCTGGCTAGAGCTCAGCACCGAAATTGCGAACGTCCAGCGATTACTCCTACACTAAAGGTGCCAGCCCTGAAAGCTCTTGCTGGTCCTCATCTCCCACTGGTAACCTCTCAAACGAACCACAAACACTTGGGCTCTGAACTTGTTTAGCCTACTAAAACTTCCAACGTACACAGCCTCTCCTGGTCAATCTGGCCAGAGCTCAACACCGAAATTGCGAACGTCCAGCGATTGCTCCTACACTAAAGGTGCCAGCCCTGAAAGCTCTTGCTGGTCCTCATCTCCCACTGGTAACCTCTCAAATGAACCACAAACACTTGGGCTCTGAACTTGTTTAGCCTACTAAAACTTCCAACGTACACAGCCTCTCCTGCTCAATCTGGCCAGAGCTCAACACCAAAATTGCGAACGTCCAGCGATTGCTCCTACACTAAAGGTGCCAGCCCTGAAAGCTCTTGCTGGTCCTCATCTCCCACTGGTAACCTCTCAAACGAACCACAAACACTTGGGCTCTGAACTTGTTTAGCCTACTAAAACTTCCAACGTACACAGCCTCTCCTGCTCAATCTGGCCAAAATTCAACACCAAAATTGCGAACGTCCAGCGATTGCTCCTACACTAAAGGTGCCAGCCCTGAAAGCTCTTGCTGGTCCTCATCTCCCACTGGTAACCTCTCAAACGAACCACAAACACTTGGGCTCTGAACTTGTTTAGCCTACTAAAACTTCCAACGTACACAGCCTCTCCTGCTCAATGTGTCCAAAATTCAACACCGAAATTGCGAATGTCCGGCGATTGCTCCTACACTAAAGGTGCCAGCCCTGAAAGCTCTTGCTGGTCCTCATCTCCCACTGGTAACCTCTCAAACGAACCACAAACACTTGGGCTCTGAACTTGTTTAGCCTAAGAAAACTTCCAACATACACAGCCTCTCCTGCTCAATCTGGCCAAAATTCAACACCAAAATTGCGAACGTCCAGCGATTGCTCCTACACTAAAGGTGCCAGCCCTGAAAGCTCTTGCTGGTCCTCATCTCCCACTGGTAACCTCTCAAACGAACCACAAACACTTGGGCTCTGAACTTGTTTAGCCTACTAAAACTTCCAACGTACACAGCCTCTCCTGCTCAATCTGGCCAAAATTCAACACCGAAATTGCGAACGTCCAGCGATTGCTCCTACACTAAAGGTGCCAGCCCTGAAAGCTCTTGCTGGTCCTCATCTCCCACTGGTAACCTCTCAAACGAACCACAAACACTTGGGCTCTGAACTTGTTTAGCCTACTAAAACTTCCAACGTACACAGCCTCTCCTGCTCAATCTGGCCAAAATTCAACACCGAAAATGCGAACGTCCAGCGATTGCTCCTACACTAAAGGTGCCAGCCCTGAAAGCTCTTGCTGGTCCTCATCTCCCACTGGTAACCTCTCAAACGAACCACAAACACTTGGCCTCTGAACTTGTTTAGCCTACTAAAACTTCCAACGTACGCAGCCTCTCCTGCTCAATCTGGCCAAAATTCAACACCGAAAATGCGAACGTCCAGCGATTGCTCCTACACTAAAGGTGCCAGCCCTGAAAGCTCTTGCTGGTCCTCATCTCCCACTGGTAACCTCTCAAACGAACCACAAACACTTGGGCTCTGAACTTGTTTAGCCTACTAAAACTTCCAACGTACACAGCCTCTCCTGCTCAATCTGGCCAGAGCTCAACACCGAAATTGCGAACGTCCAGCGATTGCTCCTACACTAAAGGTGCCAGCCCTGAAAGCTCTTGCTGGTCCTCATCTCCCACTGGTAACCTCTCAAACGAACCACAAACACTTGGGCTCTGAACTTGTTTAGCCTACGAAAACTTCCAACATACACAGCCTCTCCTGCTCAATCTGGCCAAAATTCAACACCAAAATTGGAAACGTCCAGCGATTGCTCCTACACTAAAGGTGCCAGCCCTGAAAGCTCTTGCTGGTCCTCATCTCCCACTGGTAACCTCTCAAACGAACCACAAACACTTGGGCTCTGAACTTGTTTAGCCTACTAAAACTTCCAACGTACGCAGCCTCTCCTGCTCAATCTGGCCAAAATTCAACACCGAAATTGCGAACGTCCAGCGATTGCTCCTACACTAAAGGTGCCAGCCCTGAAAGCTCTTGCTGGTCCTCATCTCCCACTGGTAACCTCTCAAACGAACCACAAACACTTGGGCTCTGAACTTGTTTAGCCTACTAAAACTTCCAACGTACACAGCCTCTCCTGCTCAATCTGGCCAGAGCTCAACACCGAAAATGCGAACGTCCAGCGATTGCTCCTACACTAAAGGTGCCAGCCCTGAAAGCTCTTGCTGGTCCTCATCTCCCACTGGTAACCCCTCAAACGAACCACAAACACTTGGGCTCTGAACTTGTTTAGGCTGCTAAAACTTCCAACGTACACAGCCTCTCCTGCTCAATCTGGCCAGAGCTCAACACCGAAATTGCGAACGTCCGGCGATTGCTCCTACACTAAAGGTGCCAGCCCTGAAAGCTCTTGCTGGTCCTCATCTCCCACTGGTAACCTCTCAAACGAACCACAAACACTTGGGCTCTGAACTTGTTTAGCCTACTAAAACTTCCAACGTACACAGCCTCTCCTGCTCAATCTGGCCAAAATTCAACACCAAAATTGCGAACGTCCAGCGATTGCTCCTACACTAAAGGTGCCAGCCCTGAAAGCTCTTGCTGGTCCTCATCTCCCACTGGTAACCTCTCAAACGAACCACAAACACTTGGGCTCTGAAGTTGTTTAGGCTACTAAAACTTCCAACGTACACAGCCTCTCCTGCTCAATGTGTCCAAAATTCAACACCGAAATTGCGAACGTCCAGCGATTGCTCCTACACTAAAGGTGCCAGCCCTGAAAGCTCTTGCTGGTCCTCATCTCCCACTGGTAACCTCTCAAACGAACCACAAACACTTGGGCTCTGAACTTGTTTAGCCTACTAAAACTTCCAACGTACGCAGCCTCTCCTGCTCAATCTGGCCAAAATTCAACACCAAAATTGCGAACGTCCAGCGATTGCTCCTACACTAAAGGTGCCAGCCCTGAAAGCTCTTGCTGGTCCTCATCTCCCACTGGTAACCTCTCAAACGAACCACAAACACTTGGGCTCTGAACTTGTTTAGCCTACTAAAACTTCCAACGTACGCAGCCTCTCCTGCTCAATCTGGCCAAAATTCAACACCGAAATTGCGAACGTCCAGCGATTGCTCCTACACTAAAGGTGCCAGCCCTGAAAGCTCTTGCTGGTCCTCATCTCCCACTGGTAACCTCTCAAACGAACCACAAACACTTGGGCTCTGAACTTGTTTAGCCTACTAAAACTTCCAACGTACACAGCCTCTCCTGCTCAATCTGGCCAGAGCTCAACACCGAAAATGCGAACGTCCAGCGATTGCTCCTACACTAAAGGTGCCAGCCCTGAAAGCTCTTGCTGGTCCTCATCTCCCACTGGTAACCCCCCAAACGAACCACAAACACTTGGGCTCTGAACTTGTTTAGGCTGCTAAAACTTCCAACGTACACAGCCTCTCCTGCTCAATCTGGCCAGAGCTCAACACCGAAATTGCGAACGTCCGGCGATTGCTCCTACACTAAAGGTGCCAGCCCTGAAAGCTCTTGCTGGTCCTCATCTCCCACTGGTAACCTCTCAAACGAACCACAAACACTTGGGCTCTGAACTTGTTTAGGCTGCTAAAACTTCCAACGTACACAGCCTCTCCTGCTCAATCTGCCCAAAATCCAACACCGAAATTGCGAACGTCCAGCAATTGATCCTACACTAAAGGTGCCAGCCCTGAAAGCTCTTGCTGGTCCTCATCTCCCACTGGTAACCTCTCAAACAAACCACAAACACTTGGCCTCTGAACTTGTTTAGCCTACTAAAACTTCCAACGTACACAGCCTCTCCTGCTCAATCTGGCCAGAGCTCAACACCGAAATTGCGAACATCCAGCGATTGCTCCTACACTAAAGGTGCCAGCCCTGAAAGCTCTTGCTGGTCCTCATCTCCCACTGGTAACCTCTCAAACGAACCACAAACACTTGGGCTCTGAACTTGTTTAGCCTACTAAAACTTCCAACGTACACAGCCTCTCCTGCTCAATCTGCCCAAAATTCAGCAACGAAATTGCGAACGTCCAGGGATTGCTCCTACACTAAAGGTGCCAGCCCTGAAAGCTCTTGCTGGTCCTCATCTCCCACTGGTAACCTCTCAAACGAACCACAAACACCTGGGCTCTGAACTTGTTTAGCCTACTAAAACTTCCAACGTACACAGCCTCTCCTGCTCAATCTGGCCATAGCTCAACACCGTCATTGCGAAAGTCCAGGGATTGCTCCTACACTAAAGGTGCCAGCCCTGAAAGCTCTTGCTGGTCCTCATCTCCCACTGGTAACCTCTCAAACGAACCACAAACACTTGGGCTCTGAACTTGTTTCGCCTACTAAAACTTCCAACGTACACAGCCTCTCCTGCTCAATCTGGCCAGAGCTCAACACCGAAATTGCGAACGTCCAGCGATTGCTCCTACACTAAAGGTGCCGGCCCTGAAAGCTCTTGCTGGTCCTCATCTCCCACTGGTAACCTCTCAAACGAACCACAAACACTTGGGCTCTGAACTTGTTTAGCCTACTAAAACTTCCAACGTACACAGCCTCTCCTGCTCAATCTGGCCAGAGCTCAACACCGAAATTGCGAACGTCCGGCGATTGCTCCTACACTAAAGGTGCCAGCCCTGAAAGCTCTTGCTGGTCCTCATCTCCCACTGCTAACCTCTCAAACGAACCACAAACACTTGGGCTCTGAACTTGTTTAGCCTAAGAAAACTTCCAACGTACACAGCCTCTCCTGCTCAATCTGCCCAAAATTCAGCAACGAAATTGCGAACGTCCAGCGATTGCTCCTACACTAAAGGTGCCAGCCCTGAAAGCTCTTGCTGGTCCTCATCTCCCACTGGTAACCTCTCAAACGAACCACAAACACTTGGCCTCTGAACTTGTTTAGCCTACTAAAACTTCCAACGTACACAGCCTCTCCTGCTCAATCTGGCCAAAATCCAACACCGACATTGCGAACGTCCAGCGATTGCTCCTACACTAAAGGTGCCAGCCCTGAAAGCTCTTGCTGGTCCTCATCTCCCACTGGTAACCTCTCAAACGAACCACAAACACTTGGGCTCTGAACTTGTTTCGCCTACTAAAACTTCCAACGTACACAGCCTCTCCTGCTCAATCTGGCCAGAGCTCAACACCGAAATTGCGAACGTCCAGGGATTGCTCCTACACTAAAGGTGCCAGCCCTGAAAGCTCTTGCTGGTCCTCATCTCCCACTGGTAACCTCTCAAACGAACCACAAACACTTGGCCTCTGAACTTGTTTAGCCCACTAAAACTTCAAACTTACACAGCCTCTCCTGCTCAATCTGGCCAGAGCTCAACGCCGAAATTGCGAACGTCCAGCGATTGCTCCTACACTAAAGGTGCCAGCCCTGAAAGCTCTTGCTGGTCCTCATCTCCCACTGGTAACCTCTCAAACGAACCACAAACACTTGGCCTCTGAACTTGTTTAGGCTACTAAAACTTCCAACGTACACAGCCTCTCCTGCTCAATCTGGCCAGAGCTCAACACCGAAATTGCGAACGTCCAGCGATTGCTCCTACACTAAAGGTGCCAGCCCTGAAAGCTCTTGCTGGTCCTCATCTCCCACTGGTAACCTCTCAAACGAACCACAAACACTTGGGCTCTGAACTTGTTTAGCCTACTAAAACTTCCAACGTACACAGCCTCTCCTGCTCAATCTGGCCAGAGCTCAACACCGAAATTGCGAACGTCCAGGGATTGCTCCTACACTAAAGGTGCCAGCCCTGAAAGCTCTTGCTGGTCCTCATCTCCCACTGGTAACCTCTCAAACGAACCACAAACACTTGGGCTCTGAACTTGTTTAGCCTACTAAAACTTCCAACATACACAGCCTCTCCTGCTCAATCTGGCCAGAGCTCAACACCGAAATTGCGAACGTCCAGCGATTGCTCCTACACTAAAAGTGCCAGCCCTGAAAGCTCTTGCTGGTCCTCATCTCCCACTGGTAACCTCTCAAACGAACCACAAACACTTGGGCTCTGAACTTGTTTAGCCTACTAAAACTTCCAACGTACACAGCCTCTCCTGCTCAATCTGGCCAGAGCTCAACACCGAAATTGCGAACGTCCAGGGATTGCTCCTACACTAAAGGTGCCAGCCCTGAAAGCTCTTGCTGGTCCTCATCTCCCACTGGTAACCTCTCAAACGAACCACAAACACTTGGGCTCTGAACTTGTTTAGGCTGCTAAAACTTCCAACGTACACAGCCTCTCCTGCTCAATCTGCCCAAAATCCAACACCGAAATTGCGAACGTCCAGCAATTGATCCTACACTAAAGGTGCCAGCCCTGAAAGCTCTTGCTGGTCCTCATCTCCCACTGGTAACCTCTCAAACAAACCACAAGCACTTGGGCTCTGAACTTGTTTAGCCTACTAAAACTTCCAACGTACACAGCCTCTCCTGCTCAATCTGGCCAGAGCTCAACACCGAAATTGCGAACGTCCAGCGATTGCTCCTACACTAAAGGTGCCAGCCCTGAAAGCTCTTGCTGGTCCTCATCTCCCACTGGTAACCTCTCAAACGAACCACAAGGGCGAAGCCACCGAGGCGAAGGGCTCCGGAGCAGAGGATCGCGACGGGGGACCCTTCCTAGGGCGGCTAACGGCGAAGGCGAAAGCTCAGGGAGAGAGTGGGTGCCCCAGCCCGCCCCCACACCGCCCCCCCGAGCCGGCAGCGCGAGCTGCTGACGAGCTGCTGACGAGCGGGGAGCTCTGACTCAGCGTGGGCGGGGACTAGAGCGGCGGCGGCAGTTTAAAACCCAGAGTGCCCGCCATTTCGGCGAAGCCACCGAGGCGAAGGGCTCCGGAGCAGAGGATCGCGACGGGGGACCCTTCCTAGGGCGGCTAACGGCGAAGGCGAAAGCTCAGGGAGAGAGTGGGTGCCCCAGCCCGCCCCCACACCGCCCCCCCGAGCCGGCAGCGCGAGCTGCTGACGAGCTGCTGACGAGCGGGAGCTCTGACTCAGCGTGGGCGGGGACTAGAGCGGCGGCGGCAGTTTAAAACCCAGAGTGCCCGCCATTTCGGCGAAGCCACCGAGGCGAAGGGCTCCGGAGCAGAGGATCGCGACGGGGGACCCTTCCTAGGGCGGCTAACGGCGAAGGCGAAAGCTCAGGGAGAGAGTGGGTGCCCCAGCCCGCCCCCACACCGCCCCCCCGAGCCGGCAGCGCGAGCTGCTGACGAGCTGCTGACGAGCGGGAGCTCTGACTCAGCGTGGGCGGGGACTAGAGCGGCGGCGGCAGTTTAAAACCCAGAGTGCCCGCCATTTCGGCGAAGCCACCGAGGCGAAGGGCTCCGGAGCAGAGGATCGCGACGGGGGACCCTTCCTAGGGCGGCTAACGGCGAAGGCGAAAGCTCAGGGAGAGAGTGGGTGCCCCAGCCCGCCCCCACACCGCCCCCCCGAGCCGGCAGCGCGAGCTGCTGACGAGCTGCTGACGAGCGGGAGCTCTGACTCAGCGTGGGCGGGGACTAGAGCGGCGGCGGCAGTTTAAAACCCAGAGTGCCCGCCATTTCGGCGAAGCCACCGAGGCGAAGGGCTCCGGAGCAGAGGATCGCGACGGGGGACCCTTCCTAGGGCGGCTAACGGCGAAGGCGAAAGCTCAGGGAGAGAGTGGGTGCCCCAGCCCGCCCCCCACACCGCCCCCCCGAGCCGGCAGCGCGAGCTGCTGACGAGCTGCTGACGAGCGGGAGCTCTGACTCAGCGTGGGCGGGGACTAGAGCGGCGGCGGCAGTTTAAAACCCAGAGTGCCCGCCATTTCGGCGAAGCCACCGAGGTGAAGGGCTCCGGAGCAGAGGATCGCGACGGGGGACCCTTCCTAGGGCGGCTAACGGCGAAGGCGAAAGCTCAGGGAGAGAGTGGGTGCCCCAGCCCGCCCCCACACCGCCCCCCCGAGCCGGCAGCGCGAGCTGCTGAACGAGCTGCTGACGAGCGGGAGCTCTGACTCAGCGTGGGCGGGGACTAGAGCGGCGGCGGCAGTTTAAAACCCAGAGTGCCCGCCATTTCGGCGAAGCCACCGAGGCGAAGGGCTCCGGAGCAGAGGATCGCGACGGGGGACCCTTCCTAGGGCGGCTAACGGCGAAGGCGAAAGCTCAGGGAGAGAGTGGGTGCCCCAGCCCGCCCCCACACCGCCCCCCCGAGCCGGCAGCGCGAGCTGCTGACGAGCTGCTGACGAGCGGGAGCTCTGACTCAGCGTGGGCGGGGACTAGAGCGGCGGCGGCAGTTTAAAACCCAGAGTGCCCGCCATTTCGGCGAAGCCACCGAGGCGAAGGGCTCCGGAGCAGAGGATCGCGACGGGGGACCCTTCCTAGGGCGGCTAACGGCGAAGGCGAAAGCTCAGGGAGAGAGTGGGTGCCCCAGCCCGCCCCCACACCGCCCCCCCGAGCCGGCAGCGCGAGCTGCTGACGAGCGGGAGCTCTGACTCAGCGTGGGCGGGGACTAGAGCGGCGGCGGCAGTTTAAAACCCAGAGTGCCCGCCATTTCGGCGAAGCCACCGAGGCGAAGGGCTCCGGAGCAGAGGATCGCGACGGGGGACCCTTCCTAGGGCGGCTAACGGCGAAGGCGAAAGCTCAGGGAGAGAGTGGGTGCCCCAGCCCGCCCCCACACCGCCCCCCCCGAGCCGGCAGCGCGAGCTGCTGACGAGCTGCTGACGAGCGGGAGCTCTGACTCAGCGTGGGCGGGGGACTAGAGCGGCGGCGGCAGTTTAAAACCCAGAGTGCCCGCCATTTCGGCGAAGCCACCGAGGCGAAGGGCTCCGGAGCAGAGGATCGCGACGGGGGACCCTTCCTAGGGCGGCTAACGGCGAAGGCGAAAGCTCAGGGAGAGAGTGGGTGCCCCAGCCCGCCCCCACACCGCCCCCCCGAGCCGGCAGCGCGAGCTGCTGACGAGCTGCTGACGAGCGGGAGCTCTGACTCAGCGTGGGCGGGGACTAGAGCGGCGGCGGCAGTTTAAAACCCAGAGTGCCCGCCATTTCGGCGAAGCCACCGAGGCGAAGGGCTCCGGAGCAGAGGATCGCGACGGGGGACCCTTCCTAGGGCGGCTAACGGCGAAGGCGAAAGCTCAGGGAGAGAGTGGGTGCCCCAGCCCGCCCCCACACCGCCCCCCCGAGCCGGCAGCGCGAGCTGCTGACGAGCTGCTGACGAGCGGGAGCTCTGACTCAGCGTGGGCGGGGACTAGAGCGGCGGCATTCCAAGGCCCTCGGGTACAAGAGCAGCCCCCAGGGAGCGCGAGCGACCCGGAGCGCGGCGAACAGGGCGGGCAAACAGGACGTGGCGCGTCAGAAGGGCGTGGCGCGTCAGTTTGCGCGTCAGTTCGCGCAGGCAGGGCGAGCAGGGTAGGCGTGCGGGCAGGGCGCAGTCCTGCCCTCCTGGCTCTGAAGGCTCTCTTGACGAGTGGTCACTGCCCCCCCAGAAGAGGCCCAGCCATGGTCTCCACTCAGCCGAAAGCCATCGCCAGAAGGAATGTGGCGACCCAGACGGAGCTCCCGCCCAGGCACGCGGCTGTCCAGGTCTCCGGCTGCCAGGAGTGCCTGAGCCTGTTGCTGGCGCCGGAGGCAGGGAGAGACAACGCCTGCGTGCGGTGCGACCAGGTGAACGATCTGCTCAGCCTGGTGGCAGAGCTGAAGGACGAAGTGGAGAGGCTGAGGAGCATCAGGGAGTGCGAGAGGGAGATAGACTGGTGGAGCCACGCCCTACCGTCCCTGAGGCAAAGGCAGAGGACGGAGGCTCCACGAGAAGCAGAGGCCCCCTTACCCTCTTGCCACCGGGCAGAAGGAGGGGACCTAGGAGGCGAAGGGGAATGGAAAAAGGTCCCTGCTCGGGGCCGCGGGCGAATCCCCTCCCGGCCTCCCTCACCCTCACCTTCTCAGCTGCCCCTACATAACAGATATGGGGCTCTGGAACTTGAGGGCCAGGCTAACGAGGACGTGGACGAAAGTCCATCTGCGGGGCTGCCTAGGGCGAGACAGCCTGCCCCACGCATCACAACCACCTCTACCAAGGCAAAAAGGAGGGTGGTTGTTGTAGGTGATTCCCTCCTGAGGGGAACGGAGGGCCCAATATGCCGGCCTGACCCGACCCACAGGGAGGTCTGCTGCCTCCCTGGGGCCCGGGTGAGGGAGGTCATGAGGAAACTCCCCAGTCTGGTACGGCCCACCGATTACTACCCGCTGGTAGTTTTGCAGGTTGGCAGCGAGGAGATAGAGCAAAGAAGCGTGAAAGGGATGAAGAAGGACTTTAAGGCGCTGGGGAGACTGATTGATGGATCGGGTGCGCAGGTGGTGTTTTCTGCAATCCCTTCAGTGGCGGGGAGGAACACTGAAAGGAATAAGAAAGCAAACATGGTCAACGCGTGGCTCAGAGACTGGTGCCACCAGAGGAATTTTGGATTCTTTGACCATGGGGTGGTCTCCGTGGCACCGGGCCTGCTGAGTGCAGGTGGTGTCCAGCTGTCCCCAAGGGGGAAAAGAATCCTTGCCCGTAAGTTGGCAAACCTCATCAGGAGGGCTTTAAACTAGACTCGAAGGGGGAAGGGGATGAAGCCAGGCTACCCAGAGGTGAGCCTAGGGGTGGCATGCCATTGCCGGGGGCAAGACCGATAGCCCAGCTCAAGTGCATCTACTCCAATGCACGCAGCATGGGCGGCAAACAGGAGGAGCTGGAAGCCATCGTGCGGCAGGGCAGCTATGACGTGGTCGCCATCACAGAAACATGGTGGGACGACTCGCATGGCTGGAGTGCTGCGATGGAGGGCTATAAGCTCTTCAGGAGGGACAGGCAAGGAAGGAGAGGCGGTGGGGTGGCTCTGTACGTCAAGGAGTGCTTTGATTGTATAGAGCTGGATGATTGTCACGACGGGGTTGAATGCTTATGGGCAAGGATGAGGGGGAAGGCCAACAAGCCGGATATCCTGCTGGGGGTCTGTTACAGACCACCCGACCAGGGCATAGAAGCTGATGAAGTGTTCTTCAAGCGACTGGCAGAAGTCTCGCAGTCGCAAGCCCTTGTTCTTGTGGGGGACTTCAACTTACCGGATGTCTGCTGGAAGTACAACACAGCTAAGAGGAAACAGTCCCGGAGGTTCCTCGAGTGTGTCGAAGATAACTTCCTGACGCAGCTGGTAAGCGAGCCTACAAGGGAAGGTGCCCTGCTTGACCTGCTGTTTACGAACAGAGAGGGTCTGGTGGGTGAAGTGAAGGTCGGAGGCCGTCTTGGGCTTAGCGACCATGATATGATAGAGTTTTCAATATTTAGCCAAGTAAGGAGGCGGGTGAGCAACACCGTTACCATGGACTTCCGGAGGGCAGACTTTGCCCTGTTCAGGACACTGGTCGGGAGGGTCCCTTGGGAGACGGTCCTGAAGGGCAAAGGGGCCCAGGAAGGATGGATGTTCTTCAAGAAGGAAATCTTGAAGGCGCAGGAGCAGGCAGTGCCCGTGTGCCGTAAGAAGAGCCGGCGGGGAAGACGGCCGGCCTGGCTCAACAAGGAGCTTATGCTGAGGCTTGGGGAAAAAAAGAGAACTTACCACCTCTGGAAAAAGGGGCAGGCAAGTGAGGAAGAGTACAAGGACCTCGTTAGGTCATGCAGGGAGGGAATTAGGAAGGCGAAAGCCCAGCTAGAGCTCAACCTGGCCACGGTCGTGAGGGACAACAAAAAAAGCTTCTATAAATACATTAACAGCAAAAAGAGGGCCAAGGAGGATCTCCATCCTCTACTGGATGCGGCGGGGAACCTTGTCGCGAAGGATGAGGAAAAGGCTGAGGTACTTAATGCCTTCTTTGCCTCAGTCTTTAACAGCCACACCGGGTATCCTCAGGGTATCCGTCCCCCTGAGCTGGATGACAGGGATGGAGGGCAAAATAGGCTCCCCATGATCCAGGAGGAAGCAGTTAACGACCTGCTATGCCACCTGGACACTCATAAGTCTATGGGGCCTGATGGCATCCACCCAAGGGTGCTGAGGGAACTGGCGGAAGAGCTTGCCAAGCCGCTCTCCATCATTTATCAACAGTCCTGGTCAACGGGGGAGGTCCCGGATGACTGGAGGCTTGCCAACGTGACGCCCATCTACAAGAAGGGTCGGAAGGAGGAACCGGGGAACTACAGGCCTGTCAGCCTGACCTCGGTGCCGGGGAAGGTTATGGAGAGGCTCATCTTGAGGGCGCTCACGGGACACGTGCAGGTTACCCAAGGGATCAGGCCAAGCCAGCACGGGTTCATGAAAGGCAGGTCCTGCTTGACCAACCTGATCTCCTTCTATGACCAGGTGACCCGCCTAGTGGATGAGGGGAAGGCTGTTGATGTTGTCTACCTGGACTTCAGCAAAGCCTTTGACACTGTTCCCCACAGCATTCTCCTAGAGAAGCTGGCGGCCTGTGGTTTAGACAGGTACACTCTTCGCTGGGTAAAAAACTGGCTGGATGGCCGAGCCCAGAGGGTTGTGGTGAATGGGGTGAAATCCAGCTGGCGGCCAGTCACAAGCGGAGTCCCCCAGGGCTCGGTTTTGGGACCGGTCTTGTTTAATATCTTCATTGATGATCTGGATGAGGGGATAGAGTGCTCCCTCAGCAAGTTTGCAGATGACACCAAGTTGGGAGGGAGTGTTGATCTGCTTGAGGGTAGGAAGGCTCTGCAGAGGGATCTGGACAGGCTGGATCGATGGGCTGAGGCCAACCGGATGAAGTTCAATAAGGCCAAGTGCCGGGTTCTACACTTCGGCCACAACAACCCCAGGCAACGCTACAGGCTTGGGGATGAGTGGCTGGAAAGTTCCCCTGCAGAAAAGGACCTGGGGGTGTTGATCGACACCCGGCTGAATATGAGCCAGCAGTGTGCCCAGGTGGCCAAGAAGGCCAACGGCATCCTGGCTTGCATCAGAAATGGTGTGGCCAGCAGGAGCAGGGAGGTGATCATGCCTCTGTACTCGGCTCTGGTGAGGCCGCACCTCGAATACTGTGTTCAGTTTTGGGCCCCTCACTACAAGAAGGACATTGAGGTGCTGGAGCGTGTCCAGAGAAGGGCGACGAAGCTGGTGAGGGGTCTGGAACACAAGTCTTATGAGGAGCGGCTGAGCGAGCTGGGGTTGTTTAGCCTGGAGAAGAGGAGGCTGAGGGGAGACCTTATCGCTCTCTACAATTACCTGAAAGGGGGTTGCAGAGAGGTGGGTGTTGGTCTCTTCTCCCAAGTGACTAGTGACAGGACTAGAGGAAATGGCCTCAAGTTGCGACAGGGGAGGTTCAGGCTAGACATTAGGAAAAAGTTCTTCACTGAGAGAGTGGTGAAACACTGGAATAGGCTGCCCAGGGAGGTGGTAGAGTCACCCTCCCTGGAGGTATTCAAGGAGCGTGTGGATGTGGCATTGTGGATGTAGCTTGATGGACATGGTGCTGTGTGGTGTTGGGTGGGTTGTGGCTTGTTATTGTTGTTGTGTGGCATGGGTTTTTTGTGGTTGTGTTGTGTGGTTTTTTTTTTTTTTTTTTTTTTTCCCCCCCCCCAGGTTGGACTCGATGATCTTACAGGTCTTTTCCAACCGTACTGATTCTGTGACAAACACTTGGGCTCTGAACTTGTTTAGCCTACTAAAACTTCCAACGTACACAGCCTCTCCTGCTCAATCTGGCCAGAGCTCAACACCGAAATTGCGAACGTCCAGGGATTGCTCCTACACTAAAGGTGCCAGCCCTGAAAGCTCTTGCTGGTCCTCATCTCCCACTGGTAACCTCTCAAACGAACCACAAACACCTGGGCTCTGAACTTGTTTAGGCTACTAAAACTTCCAACGTACACAGCCTCTCCTGCTCAATCTGGCCATAGCTCAACACCGTCATTGCGAAAGTCCAGGGATTGCTCCTACACTAAAGGTGCCAGCCCTGAAAGCTCTTGCTGGTCCTCATCTCCCACTGGTAACCTCTCAAACGAACCACAAACACTTGGGCTCTGAACTTGTTTCGCCTACTAAAACTTCCAACGTACACAGCCTCTCCTGCTCAATCTGGCCAGAGCTCAACACCGAAATTGCGAACGTCCAGCGATTGCTCCTACACTAAAGGTGCCGGCCCTGAAAGCTCTTGCTGGTCCTCATCTCCCACTGGTAACCTCTCAAACGAACCACAAACACTTGGGCTCTGAACTTGTTTAGCCTACTAAAACTTCCAACGTACACAGCCTCTCCTGCTCAATCTGGCCAGAGCTCAACACCGAAATTGCGAACGTCCGGCGATTGCTCCTACACTAAAGGTGCCAGCCCTGAAAGCTCTTGCTGGTCCTCATCTCCCACTGCTAACCTCTCAAACGAACCACAAACACTTGGGCTCTGAACTTGTTTAGCCTAAGAAAACTTCCAACGTACACAGCCTCTCCTGCTCAATCTGCCCAAAATTCAGCAACGAAATTGCGAACGTCCAGCGATTGCTCCTACACTAAAGGTGCCAGCCCTGAAAGCTCTTGCTGGTCCTCATCTCCCACTGGTAACCTCTCAAACGAACCACAAACACTTGGCCTCTGAACTTGTTTAGCCTACTAAAACTTCCAACGTACACAGCCTCTCCTGCTCAATCTGGCCAAAATCCAACACCGAAATTGCGAACGTCCAGCGATTGCTCCTACACTAAAGGTGCCAGCCCTGAAAGCTCTTGCTGGTCCTCATCTCCCACTGGTAACCTCTCAAACGAACCACAAACACTTGGGCTCTGAACTTGTTTAGCCTACTAAAACTTCCAACGTACACAGCCTCTCCTGCTCAATCTGGCCAGAGCTCAACACCGAAATTGCGAACGTCCAGCGATTGCTCCTACACTAAAGGTGCCAGCCCTGAAAGCTCTTGCTGGTCCTCATCTCCCACTGGTAACCTCTCAAACGAACCACAAACACTTGGGCTCTGAACTTGTTTAGCCTACTAAAACTTCCAAAGTACACAGCCTCTCCTGCTCAATCTGCCCAAAATTCAACACCGAAATTGTAAAACGTCCAGGGATTGCTCCTACACTAAAGGTGCCAGCCCTGAAAGCTCTTGCTGGTCCTCATCTCCCACTGGTAACCTCTCAAACGAACCACAAACACTTGGGCTCTGAACTTGTTTAGCCTACTAAAACTTCCAACGTACACAGCCTCTCCTGCTCAATCTGGCCAGAGCTCAACACCGAAATTGCGAACGTCCAGCGATTGCTCCTACACTAAAGGTGCCAGCCCTGAAAGCTCTTGCTGGTCCTCATCTCCCACTGGTAACCTCTCAAACGAACCACAAACACTTGGCCTCTGAACTTGTTTAGCCTACTAAAACTTCCAACGTACACAGCCTCTCCTACTCAATGTGTCCAAAATTCAACACCGAAATTGCGAACGTCCGGCGATTGCTCCTACACTAAAGGTGCCAGCCCTGAAAGCTCTTGCTGGTCCTCATCTCCCACTGGTAACCTCTCAAACGAACCACAAACACTTGGGCTCTGAACTTGTTTAGCCTACTAAAACTTCCAACGTACACAGCCTCTCCTGCTCAATCTGGCTAGAGCTCAACACCGAAATTGCGAACGTCCAGCGATTGCTCCTACACTAAAGGTGCCAGCCCTGAAAGCTCTTGCTGGTCCTCATCTCCCACTGGTAACCTCTCAAACGAACCACAAACACTTGGCCTCTGAACTTGTTTAGCCTACTAAAACTTCCAACGTACACAGCCTCTCCTGGTCAATCTGGCCAGAGCTCAACACCGAAATTGCGAACGTCCAGCGATTGCTCCTACACTAAAGGTGCCAGCCCTGAAAGCTCTTGCTGGTCCTCATCTCCCACTGGTAACCTCTCAAACGAACCACAAACACTTGGGCTCTGAACTTGTTTAGCCTACTAAAACTTCCAACGTACACAGCCTCTCCTGCTCAATCTGGCCAGAGCTCAACACCGAAATTGCGAACGTCCAGCGATTGCTCCTACACTAAAGGTGCCAGCCCTGAAAGCTCTTGCTGGTCCTCATCTCCCACTGGTAACCTCTCAAACGAACCACAAACACTTGGGCTCTGAACTTGTTTAGCCTACTAAAACTTCCAACGTACACAGCCTCTCCTGCTCAATCTGGCCAGAGCTCAACACCGAAATTGCGAACATCCAGGGATTGCTCCTACACTAAAGGTGCCAGCCCTGAAAGCTCTTGCTGGTCCTCATCTCCCACTGGTAACCTCTCAAACGAACCACAAACACTTGGCCTCTGAACTTGTTTAGCCTACTAAAACTTCCAACGTACACAGCCTCTCCTGCTCAATCTGGCCAGAGCTCAACACCAACATTGCGAACGTCCAGGGATTGCTCCTACACTAAAGGTGCCAGCCCTGAAAGCTCTTGCTGGTCCTCATCTCCCACTGGTAACCTCTCAAACGAACCACAAACACTTGGGCTCTGAACTTGTTTAGCCTAAGAAAACTTCCAACATACACAGCCTCTCCTGCTCAATCTGGCCAAAATTCAACACCAAAATTGCGAACGTCCAGCGATTGCTCCTACACTAAAGGTGCCAGCCCTGAAAGCTCTTGCTGGTCCTCATCTCCCACTGGTAACCTCTCAAACGAACCACAAACACTTGGGCTCTGAACTTGTTTAGCCTACTAAAACTTCCAACGTACGCAGCCTCTCCTGCTCAATCTGGCCAAAATTCAACACCGAAATTGCGAACGTCCAGCGATTGCTCCTACACTAAAGGTGCCAGCCCTGAAAGCTCTTGCTGGTCCTCATCTCCCACTGGTAACCTCTCAAACGAACCACAAACACTTGGGCTCTGAACTTGTTTAGCCTACTAAAACTTCCAACGTACACAGCCTCTCCTGCTCAATCTGGCCAAAATTCAACACCGAAAATGCGAACGTCCAGCGATTGCTCCTACACTAAAGGTGCCAGCCCTGAAAGCTCTTGCTGGTCCTCATCTCCCACTGGTAACCTCTCAAACGAACCACAAACACTTGGCCTCTGAACTTGTTTAGCCTACTAAAACTTCCAACGTACACAGCCTCTCCTGCTCAATCTGGCCAAAATCCAACACCGAAATTGCGAACGTCCAGCGATTGCTCCTACACTAAAGGTGCCAGCCCTGAAAGCTCTTGCTGGTCCTCATCTCCCACTGGTAACCTCTCAAACGAACCACAAACACTTGGGCTCTGAACTTGTTTCGCCTACTAAAACTTCCAACGTACACAGCCTCTCCTGCTCAATCTGGCCAGAGCTCAACACCGAAATTGCGAACGTCCAGCGATTGCTCCTACACTAAAGGTGCCAGCCCTGAAAGCTCTTGCTGGTCCTCATCTCCCACTGGTAACCTCTCAAACGAACCACAAACACTTGGGCTCTGAACTTGTTTAGCCTACTAAAACTTCCAAAGTACACAGCCTCTCCTGCTCAATCTGCCCAAAATTCAACACCGAAATTGTAAAACGTCCAGGGATTGCTCCTACACTAAAGGTGCCAGCCCTGAAAGCTCTTGCTGGTCCTCATCTCCCACTGGTAACCTCTCAAACGAACCACAAACACTTGGGCTCTGAACTTGTTTCGCCTACTAAAACTTCCAACGTACACAGCCTCTCCTGCTCAATCTGGCCAGAGCTCAACACCGAAATTGCGAACGTCCAGCGATTGCTCCTACACTAAAGGTGCCAGCCCTGAAAGCTCTTGCTGGTCCTCATCTCCCACTGGTAACCTCTCAAACGAACCACAAACACTTGGCCTCTGAACTTGTTTAGCCTACTAAAACTTCCAACGTACACAGCCTCTCCTACTCAATGTGTCCAAAATTCAACACCGAAATTGCGAACGTCCGGCGATTGCTCCTACACTAAAGGTGCCAGCCCTGAAAGCTCTTGCTGGTCCTCATCTCCCACTGGTAACCTCTCAAACGAACCACAAACACTTGGGCTCTGAACTTGTTTAGCCTACTAAAACTTCCAACGTACACAGCCTCTCCTGCTCAATCTGGCTAGAGCTCAACACCGAAATTGCGAACGTCCAGCGATTGCTCCTACACTAAAGGTGCCAGCCCTGAAAGCTCTTGCTGGTCCTCATCTCCCACTGGTAACCTCTCAAACGAACCACAAACACTTGGGCTCTGAACTTGTTTAGCCTACTAAAACTTCCAACGTACACAGCCTCTCCTGGTCAATCTGGCCAGAGCTCAACACCGAAATTGCGAACGTCCAGCGATTGCTCCTACACTAAAGGTGCCAGCCCTGAAAGCTCTTGCTGGTCCTCATCTCCCACTGGTAACCTCTCAAACGAACCACAAACACTTGGGCTCTGAACTTGTTTAGCCTACTAAAACTTCCAACGTACACAGCCTCTCCTGCTCAATCTGGCCAGAGCTCAACACCGAAATTGCGAACGTCCAGCGATTGCTCCTACACTAAAGGTGCCAGCCCTGAAAGCTCTTGCTGGTCCTCATCTCCCACTGGTAACCTCTCAAACGAACCACAAACACTTGGGCTCTGAACTTGTTTAGCCTACTAAAACTTCCAACGTACACAGCCTCTCCTGCTCAATCTGGCCAGAGCTCAACACCGAAATTGCGAACATCCAGGGATTGCTCCTACACTAAAGGTGCCAGCCCTGAAAGCTCTTGCTGGTCCTCATCTCCCACTGGTAACCTCTCAAACGAACCACAAACACTTGGCCTCTGAACTTGTTTAGCCTACTAAAACTTCCAACGTACACAGCCTCTCCTGCTCAATCTGGCCAGAGCTCAACACCAACATTGCGAACGTCCAGGGATTGCTCCTACACTAAAGGTGCCAGCCCTGAAAGCTCTTGCTGGTCCTCATCTCCCACTGGTAACCTCTCAAACGAACCACAAACACTTGGGCTCTGAACTTGTTTAGCCTAAGAAAACTTCCAACATACACAGCCTCTCCTGCTCAATCTGGCCAAAATTCAACACCAAAATTGCGAACGTCCAGCGATTGCTCCTACACTAAAGGTGCCAGCCCTGAAAGCTCTTGCTGGTCCTCATCTCCCACTGGTAACCTCTCAAACGAACCACAAACACTTGGGCTCTGAACTTGTTTAGCCTACTAAAACTTCCAACGTACGCAGCCTCTCCTGCTCAATCTGGCCAAAATTCAACACCGAAATTGCGAACGTCCAGCGATTGCTCCTACACTAAAGGTGCCAGCCCTGAAAGCTCTTGCTGGTCCTCATCTCCCACTGGTAACCTCTCAAACGAACCACAAACACTTGGGCTCTGAACTTGTTTAGCCTACTAAAACTTCCAACGTACACAGCCTCTCCTGCTCAATCTGGCCAAAATTCAACACCGAAAATGCGAACGTCCAGCGATTGCTCCTACACTAAAGGTGCCAGCCCTGAAAGCTCTTGCTGGTCCTCATCTCCCACTGGTAACCTCTCAAACGAACCACAAACACTTGGCCTCTGAACTTGTTTAGCCTACTAAAACTTCCAACGTACACAGCCTCTCCTGCTCAATCTGGCCAAAATCCAACACCGAAATTGCGAACGTCCAGCGATTGCTCCTACACTAAAGGTGCCAGCCCTGAAAGCTCTTGCTGGTCCTCATCTCCCACTGGTAACCTCTCAAACGAACCACAAACACTTGGGCTCTGAACTTGTTTCGCCTACTAAAACTTCCAACGTACACAGCCTCTCCTGCTCAATCTGGCCAGAGCTCAACACCGAAATTGCGAACGTCCAGCGATTGCTCCTACACTAAAGGTGCCAGCCCTGAAAGCTCTTGCTGGTCCTCATCTCCCACTGGTAACCTCTCAAACGAACCACAAACACTTGGGCTCTGAACTTGTTTAGCCTACTAAAACTTCCAAAGTACACAGCCTCTCCTGCTCAATCTGCCCAAAATTCAACACCGAAATTGTAAAACGTCCAGGGATTGCTCCTACACTAAAGGTGCCAGCCCTGAAAGCTCTTGCTGGTCCTCATCTCCCACTGGTAACCTCTCAAACGAACCACAAACACTTGGGCTCTGAACTTGTTTCGCCTACTAAAACTTCCAACGTACACAGCCTCTCCTGCTCAATCTGGCCAGAGCTCAACACCGAAATTGCGAACGTCCAGCGATTGCTCCTACACTAAAGGTGCCAGCCCTGAAAGCTCTTGCTGGTCCTCATCTCCCACTGGTAACCTCTCAAACGAACCACAAACACTTGGCCTCTGAACTTGTTTAGCCTACTAAAACTTCCAACGTACACAGCCTCTCCTACTCAATGTGTCCAAAATTCAACACCGAAATTGCGAACGTCCGGCGATTGCTCCTACACTAAAGGTGCCAGCCCTGAAAGCTCTTGCTGGTCCTCATCTCCCACTGGTAACCTCTCAAACGAACCACAAACACTTGGGCTCTGAACTTGTTTAGCCTACTAAAACTTCCAACGTACACAGCCTCTCCTGCTCAATCTGGCTAGAGCTCAACACCGAAATTGCGAACGTCCAGCGATTGCTCCTACACTAAAGGTGCCAGCCCTGAAAGCTCTTGCTGGTCCTCATCTCCCACTGGTAACCTCTCAAACGAACCACAAACACTTGGGCTCTGAACTTGTTTAGCCTACTAAAACTTCCAACGTACACAGCCTCTCCTGGTCAATCTGGCCAGAGCTCAACACCGAAATTGCGAACGTCCAGCGATTGCTCCTACACTAAAGGTGCCAGCCCTGAAAGCTCTTGCTGGTCCTCATCTCCCACTGGTAACCTCTCAAACGAACCACAAACACTTGGGCTCTGAACTTGTTTAGCCTACTAAAACTTCCAACGTACACAGCCTCTCCTGCTCAATCTGGCCAGAGCTCAACACCGAAATTGCGAACGTCCAGCGATTGCTCCTACACTAAAGGTGCCAGCCCTGAAAGCTCTTGCTGGTCCTCATCTCCCACTGGTAACCTCTCAAACGAACCACAAACACTTGGGCTCTGAACTTGTTTAGCCTACTAAAACTTCCAACGTACACAGCCTCTCCTGCTCAATCTGGCCAGAGCTCAACACCGAAATTGCGAACATCCAGGGATTGCTCCTACACTAAAGGTGCCAGCCCTGAAAGCTCTTGCTGGTCCTCATCTCCCACTGGTAACCTCTCAAACGAACCACAAACACTTGGCCTCTGAACTTGTTTAGCCTACTAAAACTTCCAACGTACACAGCCTCTCCTGCTCAATCTGGCCAGAGCTCAACACCAACATTGCGAACGTCCAGGGATTGCTCCTACACTAAAGGTGCCAGCCCTGAAAGCTCTTGCTGGTCCTCATCTCCCACTGGTAACCTCTCAAACGAACCACAAACACTTGGGCTCTGAACTTGTTTAGCCTAAGAAAACTTCCAACATACACAGCCTCTCCTGCTCAATCTGGCCAAAATTCAACACCAAAATTGCGAACGTCCAGCGATTGCTCCTACACTAAAGGTGCCAGCCCTGAAAGCTCTTGCTGGTCCTCATCTCCCACTGGTAACCTCTCAAACGAACCACAAACACTTGGGCTCTGAACTTGTTTAGCCTACTAAAACTTCCAACGTACGCAGCCTCTCCTGCTCAATCTGGCCAAAATTCAACACCGAAATTGCGAACGTCCAGCGATTGCTCCTACACTAAAGGTGCCAGCCCTGAAAGCTCTTGCTGGTCCTCATCTCCCACTGGTAACCTCTCAAACGAACCACAAACACTTGGGCTCTGAACTTGTTTAGCCTACTAAAACTTCCAACGTACACAGCCTCTCCTGCTCAATCTGGCCAAAATTCAACACCGAAAATGCGAACGTCCAGCGATTGCTCCTACACTAAAGGTGCCAGCCCTGAAAGCTCTTGCTGGTCCTCATCTCCCACTGGTAACCTCTCAAACGAACCACAAACACTTGGCCTCTGAACTTGTTTAGCCTACTAAAACTTCCAACGTACGCAGCCTCTCCTGCTCAATCTGGCCAAAATTCAACACCGAAAATGCGAACGTCCAGCGATTGCTCCTACACTAAAGGTGCCAGCCCTGAAAGCTCTTGCTGGTCCTCATCTCCCACTGGTAACCTCTCAAACGAACCACAAACACTTGGGCTCTGAACTTGTTTAGCCTACTAAAACTTCCAACGTACACAGCCTCTCCTGCTCAATCTGGCCAGAGCTCAACACCGAAATTGCGAACGTCCAGCGATTGCTCCTACACTAAAGGTGCCAGCCCTGAAAGCTCTTGCTGGTCCTCATCTCCCACTGGTAACCTCTCAAACGAACCACAAACACTTGGGCTCTGAACTTGTTTAGCCTACTAAAACTTCCAACGTACACAGCCTCTCCTGCTCAATCTGGCCAAAATTCAACACCAAAATTGCGAACGTCCAGCGATTGCTCCTACACTAAAGGTGCCAGCCCTGAAAGCTCTTGCTGGTCCTCATCTCCCACTGGTAACCTCTCAAACGAACCACAAACACTTGGGCTCTGAACTTGTTTAGCCTAAGAAAACTTCCAACATACACAGCCTCTCCTGCTCAATCTGGCCAAAATTCAACACCAAAATTGGAAACGTCCAGCGATTGCTCCTACACTAAAGGTGCCAGCCCTGACAGCTCTTGCTGGTCCTCATCTCCCACTGGTAACCTCTCAAACGAACCACAAACACTTGGGCTCTGAACTTGTTTAGCCTACTAAAACTTCCAACGTACGCAGCCTCTCCTGCTCAATCTGGCCAAAATTCAACACCGAAATTGCGAACGTCCAGCGATTGCTCCTACACTAAAGGTGCCAGCCCTGAAAGCTCTTGCTGGTCCTCATCTCCCACTGGTAACCTCTCAAACGAACCACAAACACTTGGGCTCTGAACTTGTTTAGCCTACTAAAACTTCCAACGTACACAGCCTCTCCTGCTCAATCTGGCCAGAGCTCAACACCGAAAATGCGAACGTCCAGCGATTGCTCCTACACTAAAGGTGCCAGCCCTGAAAGCTCTTGCTGGTCCTCATCTCCCACTGGTAACCCCTCAAACGAACCACAAACACTTGGGCTCTGAACTTGTTTAGGCTGCTAAAACTTCCAACGTACACAGCCTCTCCTGCTCAATCTGGCCAGAGCTCAACACCGAAATTGCGAACGTCCGGCGATTGCTCCTACACTAAAGGTGCCAGCCCTGAAAGCTCTTGCTGGTCCTCATCTCCCACTGGTAACCTCTCAAACGAACCACAAACACTTGGGCTCTGAACTTGTTTAGCCTACTAAAACTTCCAACGTACACAGCCTCTCCTGCTCAATCTGGCCAGAGCTCAACACCGAAATTGCGAACGTCCAGCGATTGCTCCTACACTAAAGGTGCCAGCCCTGAAAGCTCTTGCTGGTCCTCATCTCCCACTGGTAACCTCTCAAATGAACCACAAACACTTGGGCTCTGAACTTGTTTAGCCTACTAAAACTTCCAACGTACACAGCCTCTCCTGCTCAATCTGGCCAGAGCTCAACACCGAAATTGCGAACGTCCAGGGATTGCTCCTACACTAAAGGTGCCAGCACTGAAAGCTCTTGCTGGTCCTCATCTCCCACTGGTAACCTCTCAAACAAACCACAAACACTTGGGCTCTGAACTTGTTTAGCCTACTAAAACTTCCAACGTACACAGCCTCTCCTGCTCAATCTGGCCAAAATTCAACACCAAAATTGCGAACGTCCAGCGATTGCTCCTACACTAAAGGTGCCAGCCCTGAAAGCTCTTGCTGGTCCTCATCTCCCACTGGTAACCTCTCAAACGAACCACAAACACTTGGGCTCTGAAGTTGTTTAGGCTACTAAAACTTCCAACGTACACAGCCTCTCCTGCTCAATATGTCCAAAATTCAACACCGAAATTGCGAACGTCCGGCGATTGCTCCTACACTAAAGGTGCCAGCCCTGAAAGCTCTTGCTGGTCCTCATCTCCCACTGGTAACCTCTCAAACGAACCACAAACACTTGGGCTCTGAACTTGTTTAGCCTAAGAAAACTTCCAACATACACAGCCTCTCCTGCTCAATCTGGCCAAAATTCAACACCAAAATTGCGAACGTCCAGCGATTGCTCCTACACTAAAGGTGCCAGCCCTGAAAGCTCTTGCTGGTCCTCATCTCCCACTGGTAACCTCTCAAACGAACCACAAACACTTGGCCTCTGAACTTGTTTAGCCTACTAAAACTTCCAACGTACGCAGCCTCTCCTGCTCAATCTGGCCAAAATTCAACACCGAAATTGCGAACGTCCAGCGATTGCTCCTACACTAAAGGTGCCAGCCCTGAAAGCTCTTGCTGGTCCTCATCTCCCACTGGTAACCTCTCAAACGAACCACAAACACTTGGGCTCTGAACTTGTTTAGCCTACTAAAACTTCCAACGTACACAGCCTCTCCTGCTCAATCTGGCCAGAGCTCAACACCGAAAATGCGAACGTCCAGCGATTGCTCCTACACTAAAGGTGCCAGCCCTGAAAGCTCTTGCTGGTCCTCATCTCCCACTGGTAACCCCTCAAACGAACCACAAACACTTGGGCTCTGAACTTGTTTAGGCTGCTAAAACTTCCAACGTACACAGCCTCTCCTGCTCAATCTGGCCAGAGCTCAACACCGAAATTGCGAACGTCCGGCGATTGCTCCTACACTAAAGGTGCCAGCCCTGAAAGCTCTTGCTGGTCCTCATCTCCCACTGGTAACCTCTCAAACGAACCACAAACACTTGGCCTCTGAACTTGTTTAGCCTACTAAAACTTCCAACGTACACAGCCTCTCCTGCTCAATCTGGCCAGAGCTCAACACCGAAATTGCGAACATCCAGCGATTGCTCCTACACTAAAGGTGCCAGCCCTGAAAGCACTTGCTGGTCCTCATCTCCCACTGGTAACCTCTCAAACGAACCACAAACACTTGGGCTCTGAACTTGTTTAGCCTACTAAAACTTCCAACGTACACAGTCTCTCCTGCTCAATCTGGCCAAAATTCAAGACCAAAATTGCGAACGTCCAGCGATTGCTCCTACACTAAAGGTGCCAGCCCTGAAAGCTCTTGCTGGTCCTCATCTCCCACTGGTAACCTCTCAAACGAACCACAAACACTTGGGCTCTGAACTTGTTTAGCCTACTAAAACTTCCAACATACACAGCCTCTCCTGCTCAATCTGGTCAAAATTCAACACCGAAATTGCGAACGTCCAGCGATTGCTCCTACACTAAAGGTGCCAGCCCTGAAAGCTCTTGCTGGTCCTCATCTCCCACTGGTAACCTCTCAAACGAACCACAAACACTTGGGCTCTGAACTTGTTTAGCCTACTAAAACTTCCAACGTACGCAGCCTCTCCTGCTCAATCTGGCCAAAATTCAACACCGAAATTGCGAACGTCCAGCGATTGCTCCTACACTAAAGGTGCCAGCCCTGAAAGCTCTTGCTGGTCCTCATCTCCCACTGGTAACCTCTCAAACGAACCACAAACACTTGGCCTCTGAACTTGTTTAGCCTACTAAAACTTCCAACGTACACAGCCTCTCCTGCTCAATCTGGCCAGAGCTCAACACCGAAATTGCGAACGTCCAGCGATTGCTCCTACACTAAAGGTGCCAGCCCTGAAAGCTCTTGCTGGTCCTCATCTCCCACTGGTAACCTCTCAAACGAACCACAAACACTTGGGCTCTGAACTTGTTTAGCCTACTAAAACTTCCAACGTACACAGCCTCTCCTGCTCAATCTGGCCAGAGCTCAACACCGAAATTGCGAACGTCCAGCGATTGCTCCTACACTAAAGGTGCCAGCCCTGAAAGCTCTTGCTGGTCCTCATCTCCCACTGGTAACCTCTCAAACGAACCACAAACACTTGGCCTCTGAACTTGTTTAGCCTACTAAAACTTCCAACGTACACAGCCTCTCCTGCTCAATCTGCCCAAAATTCAGCAACGAAATTGCGAACGTCCGGCGATTGCTCCTACACTAAAGGTGCCAGCCCTGAAAGCTCTTGCTGGTCCTCATCTCCCACTGGTAACCTCTCAAACGAACCACAAACACTTGGGCTCTGAACTTGTTTAGCCTACTAAAACTTCCAACGTACACAGCCTCTCCTGGTCAATCTGCCCAAAATTCAGCAACGAAATTGCGAACGTCCAGCGATTGCTCCTACACTAAAGGTGCCAGCCCTGAAAGCTCATGCTGGTCCTCATCTCCCACTGGTAACCTCTCAAACGAACCACAAACACTTGGGCTCTGAACTTGTTTAGCCTACTAAAACTTCCAACGTACACAGCCTCTCCTGCTCAATCTGGCCAGAGCTCAACACCGAAATTGCGAACGTCCAGCGATTGCTCCTACACTAAAGGTGCCAGCCCTGAAAGCTCTTGCTGGTCCTCATCTCCCACTGGTAACCTCTCAAATGAACCACAAACACTTGGGCTCTGAACTTGTTTAGCCTACTAAAACTTCCAACGTACACAGCCTCTCCTGCTCAATCTGGCCAGAGCTCAACACCGAAATTGCGAACGTCCAGGGATTGCTCCTACACTAAAGGTGCCAGCACTGAAAGCTCTTGCTGGTCCTCATCTCCCACTGGTAACCTCTCAAACAAACCACAAACACTTGGGCTCTGAACTTGTTTCGCCTACTAAAACTTCCAACGTACGCAGCCTCTCCTGCTCAATCTGGCCAAAATTCAACACCAAAATTGCGAACGTCCAGCGATTGCTCCTACACTAAAGGTGCCAGCCCTGAAAGCTCTTGCTGGTCCTCATCTCCCACTGGTAACCTCTCAAACGAACCACAAACACTTGGGCTCTGAAGTTGTTTAGGCTACTAAAACTTCCAACGTACACAGCCTCTCCTGCTCAATCTGGCCAAAATTCAACACCGAAATTGCGAACGTCCGGCGATTGCTCCTACACTAAAGGTGCCAGCCCTGAAAGCTCTTGCTGGTCCTCATCTCCCACTGGTAACCTCTCAAACGAACCACAAACACTTGGGCTCTGAACTTGTTTAGCCTAAGAAAACTTCCAACATACACAGCCTCTCCTGCTCAATCTGGCCAAAATTCAACACCAAAATTGCGAACGTCCAGCGATTGCTCCTACACTAAAGGTGCCAGCCCTGAAAGCTCTTGCTGGTCCTCATCTCCCACTGGTAACCTCTCAAACGAACCACAAACACTTGGCCTCTGAACTTGTTTAGCCTACTAAAACTTCCAACGTACGCAGCCTCTCCTGCTCAATCTGGCCAAAATTCAACACCGAAATTGAGAACGTCCAGCGATTGCTCCTACACTAAAGGTGCCAGCACTGAAAGCTCTTGCTGGTCCTCATCTCCCACTGGTAACCTCTCAAACGAACCACAAACACTTGGGCTCTGAACTTGTTTAGCCTACTAAAACTTCCAACGTACACAGCCTCTCCTGCTCAATCTGGCCAGAGCTCAACACCGAAAATGCGAACGTCCAGCGATTGCTCCTACACTAAAGGTGCCAGCCCTGAAAGCTCTTGCTGGTCCTCATCTCCCACTGGTAACCCCTCAAACGAACCACAAACACTTGGGCTCTGAACTTGTTTAGCCTACTAAAACTTCCAACGTACACAGCCTCTCCTGCTCAATCTGGCCAGAGCTCAACACCGAAATTGCGAACGTCCGGCGATTGCTCCTACACTAAAGGTGCCAGCCCTGAAAGCTCTTGCTGGTCCTCATCTCCCACTGGTAACCTCTCAAACGAACCACAAACACTTGGGCTCTGAACTTGTTTAGCCTACTAAAACTTCCAACGTACACAGCCTCTCCTGCTCAATCTGGCCAAAATTCAACACCGAAATTGCGAACGTCCAGCGATTGCTCCTACACTAAAGGTGCCAGCCCTGAAAGCTCTTGCTGGTCCTCATCTCCCACTGGTAACCTCTCAAACGAACCACAAACACTTGGGCTCTGAACTTGTTTAGCCTACTAAAACTTCCAACGTACGCAGCCTCTCCTGCTCAATCTGGCCAAAATTCAACACCGAAATTGCGAACGTCCAGCGATTGCTCCTACACTAAAGGTGCCAGCCCTGAAAGCTCTTGCTGGTCCTCATCTCCCACTGGTAACCTCTCAAACGAACCACAAACACTTGGCCTCTGAACTTGTTTAGCCTACTAAAACTTCCAATGTACACAGCCTCTCCTGCTCAATCTGGCCAGAGCTCAACACCGAAATTGCGAACGTCCAGCGATTGCTCCTACACTAAAGGTGCCAGCCCTGAAAGCTCTTGCTGGTCCTCATCTCCCACTGGTAACCTCTCAAACGAACCACAAACACTTGGGCTCTGAACTTGTTTAGCCTACTAAAACTTCCAACGTACACAGCCTCTCCTGCTCAATCTGCCCAAAATTCAACACCGAAATTGCGAACGTCCAGGGATTGCTCCTACACTAAAGGTGCCAGCCCTGAAAGCTCTTGCTGCTCCTCATCTCCCACTGGTAACCTCTCAAACGAACCACAAACACTTGGGCTCTGAACTTGTTTAGCCTACTAAAACTTCCAACGTACACAGCCTCTCCTGCTCAATCTGGCCAGAGCTCAACACCGAAATTGCGAACGTCCAGGGATTGCTCCTACACTAAAGGTGCCAGCCCTGAAAGCTCTTGCTGGTCCTCATCTCCCACTGGTAACCTCTCAAACGAACCACAAACACTTGGGCTCTGAACATGTTTAGCCTACTAAAACTTCCAACGTACACAGCCTCTCCTGCTCAATCTGCCCAAAATTCAGCAACGAAATTGCGAA
>NW_026776339.1:0-66600 GCF_030936135.1 Gavia stellata | reverse complement strand
TTTGAGCAGGCGAGGGAGTGTACGTTGGAAGTTTTAGTAGGCTAAACAAGTTCAGAGCCCAAGTGTTTGTGGTTCGTTTGAGAGGTTACCAGTGGGAGATGAGGACCAGCAAGAGCTTTCAGGGCTGGCACCTTTAGTGTAGGAGCAATCGCCTGACGTTCGCAATTCTGGTGTTGAATTTGGGCCAGATTGAGCAGGAGAGGTTGTGTACGTTGGAAGTTTTAGTAGGCTAAACAAGTTCAGAGCCGAAGTGTTTGTGGTTCGTTTGAGACATTACCAGTGGGAGATGAGGACCAGCAAGAGCTTTCAGGGCTGGCACCTTTAGTGTAGGAGCAACCGCTGGACGTTCGCAATTTCGCTATTGAATTTTGGCCAGATTGAGCCGGAGAGGCTGTGTACGTTGGAAGTTTTAGTAGGCTAAACAAGTTCAGAGCCCAAGTGTTTGTGGTTCGTTTGAGAGGTTACCAGTGGGAGATGAAGACCAGCAAGAGCTTTCAGGGCTGGCACCTTTAGTGTAGGAGCAATCGCCTGACGTTCGCAATTCCGGTGTTGAAGTCTGGCCAGATAGAGCACGCGAGGGAGTGTACGTTGGAAGTTTTAGTAGGCTAAACAAGTTCAGAGCCCAAGTGTTTGGTTCGTTTGAGAGGTTACCAGTGGGAGATGAGGACCAGCAAGAGCTTTCAGGGCTGGCACCTTTAGTGTAAGAGCAATCCCTGGACGTTCGCAATTTCGGTGATAAATTTTGGCCAGATAGAGCAGGCGAGGGAGTGTACGTTGGAAGTTTTAGTAGGCTAAACAAGTTCAGAGCCCAAGTGTTTGTGGTTCGTTTGAGAGGTTCCCAGTGGGAGATGAAGACCAGCAAGAGCTTTCAGGGCTGGCACCTTTAGTGTAGGAGCAATCGCTGGACGTTCGCAATTTCGGTGTTGAATTTTGGCCAGATTGAGCAGGAGAGGGAGTGTATGTTGGAAGTTTTAGTAGGCTAAACAAGTTCAGAGCCCAAGTGTTTGTTGTTCGTTTGAGACATTAGCAGTGGGAGATGAGGACCAGCAAGAGCTTTCAGGGCTGGCACCTTTAGTGTAGGAGCAATCGCTGGACGTTCGCAATTTCGGTGTTGAATTTTGGCCAGATTCAGCAGGAGAGGCTGTGTACGTTGGGAGTTATAGTAGGCTAAACAAGTTCCGAGCCCAAGTGTTTGTGGTTCGTTTGAGAGGTTACCAGTGGGAGATGAGGACCAGCAAGAGCTTTCAGGGCTGGCACCTTTCGGGTAGGAGCAATCGCTGGACGTTCGCAATTTCGTTGTTCAGCTCTGGCCAGATTGAGCAGGAGAGGCTGTGTACGTTGGAAGTTTTAGTAGGCTAAACAAGTTCAGAGCCCAAGTGTTTATGGTTCGTTTGAGACATTACCAGTGGGAGATGAGGACCAGCAAGAGCTTTCAGGGCTGGCACCTTTAGTGTAGGAGCAATCGCTGGACATTCGCAATTTTGGTGTTGAGCTCTGACCAGATTGAGCAGGCGAGGGAGTGTACGTTGGAAGTTTTAGGAGGCTAAACAAGTTCATAACCCAAGTGTTTATGGTTCGTTTGAGAGGTTACCAGTGGGAGATGAGGACCAGCAAGAGCTTTCAGGGCTGGCACCTTTAGTGTAGGAGCAATCGCTGGAGGATGTTCGCAATTTCGGTGTTGAGCTCTGGCCAGATTGAGCAGGCGAGGGAGTGTACGTTGGAAGTTTTAGTAGGCTAAACAAGTTCAGAGCCCAAGTGTTTGTGGTTCGTTTGAGAGGTTACCAGTGGGAGATGAAGACGAGCAAGAGCTTTCAGGGCTGGCACCTTTAGTGTAGGAGCAATCGTTGGACGTTCGCAATTTCGGTATTGAATTTTGGCCAGATTGAGCAGGCGAGGGAGTGTACGTTGTAAGTTTTAGTAGGCTAAACAAGTTCAGAGCCCAAGTGTTTGTGGTTCGTTTGAGAGGTTACCAGTGGGAGATGAGGACCAGCAAGAGCTTTCAGGGCTGGCACCTTTCGTGTAGGAGCATTCGCTGGACGTTCGCAATTTCTGTGATAAATTTTGGCCAGATTGAGCAGGCGAGGGAGTGTACGTTGGAAGTTTTAGTAGGCTAAACAAGTTCAGAGCCCAAGTGTTTGTGGTTCGTTTGAGAGGTTCCCAGTGGGAGATGAGGACCAGCAAGAGCTTTCAGGGCTGGCACCTTTAGTGTAGGAGCAATCGCTGGACGTTCGCAATTTCGGTGTTGAGCTCTGACGTGAATTAGAGAAAGGAAGCGATGATACGTCTGGACCTTTGAGTGACTAAACAAGTTCAGAGCCCAAGTGTTTGTGGTTCGTTTGAGAGGTTACCAGTGGGAGATGAGGACCAGCAAGAGCTTTCAGGGCTGGCACGTTTAGTGTAGGAGCATTCGCTGGACGTTCGCAATTTCGGTGTTGAATTTGGGCCAGATTGAGCAGGAGAGGTTGTATACGTTGGAAGTTTTAGTAGCCTAAACAAGTTCAGAGCCCAAGTGTTTGTGGTTCGTTTGAGAGGTTACCAGAGGGAGATGAGGACCAGCAAGAGCTTTCAGGGCTGGCACCTTTAGTGTAGGAGCAATCGCTGGACGTTCGCAATTTCGGTGTTGAATTTTGGGCAGATTGAGCAGGAGAGGCTGTGTACATTGTAAGTTTTAGTAGGCTAAACAAGTTCAGAGCCCAAGTGTTTGTGGTTCGTTTGAGAGGTTACCAGTGGGAGATGAGGACCAGCAAGAGCTTTCAGGGCTGGCACCTTTAGTGTAGGAGCAATCGCTGGACGTTCGCAATTCCGGTGTTGAGCTCTGGCCAGATTTAGCAGGCGAGGGAGTGTATGTTGGAAGTTTTAGTAGGCTAAACAAGTTCAGAGCCCAAGTGTTTGTGGTTCGTTTGAGAGGTTACCAGTGGGAGATGAAGACCAGCAAGAGCTTTCAGGGCTGGCACCTTTAGTGTAGGAGCAATCGCTGGACGTTCGCAATTCCGGTGTTGAGCTCTGGCCAGATAGAGCAGGCGAGGGAGTGTACGTTGGAAGTTTTAGTAGGCTAAACAAGTTCCGAGCCCAAGTGTTTGTGGTTCGTTTGAGAGGTTACCAGTGGGAGATGAGGACCAGCAAGAGCTTTCAGGGCTGGCACCTTTAGTGTAGGAGCAGTCGCTGGACGTTCGCAATTCCGGTGTTGAATTTGGGCCAGACTGAGCAGGAGAGGTTGTGTACGTTGGAAGTTTTAGTAGGCTAAACAAGTTCAGAGCCGAAGTGTTTGTGGTTCGTTTGAGACATTACCAGTGGGAGATGAGGACCAGCAAGAGCTTTCAGGGCTGGCACATTTAGTGTAGGAGCAACCGCTGGACGTTCACAATTTCGCTATTGAACTTTGGCCAGATTGAGCCGGAGAGGCTGTGTACGTTGGAAGTTTTAGTAGGCTAAACAAGTTCAGAGCCCAAGTGTTTGTGGTTCGTTTGAGAGGTTCCCAGTGGGAGATGAGGACCAGCAAGAGCTTTCAGGGCTGGCACCTTTAGCGTAGGAGCAATCGCTGGACGTTCGCAATTTCGGTGTTGAGCTCTGACTTGAATTAGGGAAAGGAAGCGATGATACGTCTGGACCTTTGAGTGACTAAACAAGTTCAGAGCCCAAGTGTTTGTGGTTCATTTGAGAGGTTACGAGTGGGAGATGAGGACCAGCAAGAGCTTTCAGGGCTGGCACCTTTAGTGTAAGAGCAATCGCTGGACGTTCGCAATTTCGGTGATAAATTTTGGCCAGATTGAGCAGGCGAGGCAGTGTACGTTGGAAGTTTTAGTAGGCTAAACAAGTTCAGAGCCCAAGTGTTTGTGGTTCGTTTGAGAGGTTCCCAGTGGGAGATGAAGACCAGCAAGAGCTTTCAGGGCTGGCACCTTTAGTGTAGGAGCAATCGCTGGACGTTCGCAATTTCAGTGTTGAATTTTGGCCAGATTGAGCAGGAGAGGGAGTGTATGTTGGAAGTTTTAGTAGGCTAAACAAGTTCAGAGCCCAAGTGTTTGTGGTTCGTTTGAGAGGTTACCAGTGGGAGATGAGCACCAGCAAGAGCTTTCAGGGCTGGCACCTTTAGTGTAGGAGCAATCGCTGGACGTTCACAATTTCGGTGATAAATTTTGACCAGATTGAGCGGGAGAGGCTGTGTACGTTGGAAGTTTTAGTAGGCTAAACAAGTTCAGAGCCCAAGTGTGTATTGTTCGTTTGAGAGGTTACCAGTGGGAGATGAGGACCAGCAAGAGCTTTCAGGGCTGGCACCTTTAGTGTAGGAGCAATCGCTGGACGTTCGCAATTTCGGTGTTGAATTTTGGCCAGATTCAGCAGGAGAGGCTGTGTACGTTGGGAGTTATAGTAGGCTAAACAAGTTCCGAGCCCAAGTGTTTGTGGTTCGTTTGAGAGGTTACCAGTGGGAGATGAGGACCAGCAAGAGCTTTCAGGGCTGGCACCTTTCGTGTAGGAGCAATCGCTGGACGTTCGCAATTTCGTTGTTCAGCTCTGGCCAGATTGAGCAGGAGAGGCTGTGTACGTTGGAAGTTTTAGTAGGCTAAACAAGTTCAGAGCCCAAGTGTTTATGGTTCGTTTGAGAGGTTACCAGTGGGAGATGAGGACCAGCAAGAGCTTTCAGGGCTGGCACCTTTAGTGTAGGAGCAATCGCTGGACGTTCGCAATTTCGGTGTTCAGCTCTGACCAGATTGAGCAGGCGAGGGAGTGTACGTTGGAAGTTTTAGGAGGCTAAACAAGTTCAGAACCCAAGTGTTTATGGTTCGTTTGAGAGGTTACCAGTGGGAGATGAGGACCAGCAAGAGCTTTCAGGGCTGGCACCTTTAGTGTAGGAGCAATCGCTGGATGTTCGCAATTTCGGTGTTGAATTTTGGGCAGATTGAGCAGGAGAGGCTGTGTACATTGTAAGTTTTAGTAGGCTAAACAAGTTCAGAGCCCAAGTGTTTGTGGTTCGTTTGAGAGGTTCCCAGTGGGAGATGAGGACCAGCAAGAGCTTTCAGGGCTGGCACCTTTAGTGTAGGAGCAATCGCTGGACGTTCGCAATTCCGGTGTTGAGCTCTGGCCAGATTTAGCAGGCGAGGGAGTGTACGTTGGAAGTTTTAGTAGGCTAAACAAGTTCAGAGCCCAAGTGTTTGTGGTTCGTTTGAGAGGTTACCAGTGGGAGATGAAGACCAGCAAGAGCTTTCAGGGCTGGCACCTTTAGTGTAGGAGCAATCGTTGGACGTTCGCAATTTCGGTATTGAATTTTGGCCAGATTGAGCAGGCGAGGGAGTGTACGTTGGAAGTTTTAGTAGGCTAAACAAGTTCAGAGCCCAAGTGTTTGTGGTTCGTTTGAGAGGTTACCAGTGGGAAATGAGGACCAGCAAGAGCTTTCAGGGCTGGCACCTTTAGTGTAGGAGCAATCCCTGGACGTTCGCAATTTCTGTGATAAATTTTGGCCAGATTGAGCAGGAGAGGCTGTGTACGTTGGAAGTTTTAGTAGGCTAAACAAGTTCAGAGCCCAAGTGTTTGTGGTTCGTTTGAGAGGTTCCCAGTGGGAGATGAGGACCAGCAAGAGCTTTCAGGGCTGGCACCTTTAGTGTAGGAGCAATCCCTGGACGTTCGCAATTTCTGTGATAAATTTTGGCCAGATTGAGCAGGAGAGGCTGTGTACGTTGGAAGTTTTAGTAGGCTAAACAAGTTCAGAGCCCAAGTGTTTGTGGTTCGTTTGAGAGGTTACCAGTGGGAGATGAGGAGCAGCAAGAGCTTTCAGGGCTGGCACCTTTAGTGTAGGAGCAATCGCCTGACGTTCGCAATTCCGGTGTTGAGGTCTGGCCAGATAGAGTAGGCGAGGGAGTGTACGTTGGAAGTTTTAGTAGGCTAAACAAGTTCAGAGCCCAAGTGTTTGTGGTTCGTTTGAGAGGTTCCCAGTGGGAGATGAGGACCAGCAAGAGCTTTCAGGGCTGGCACCTTTAGCGTAGGAGCAATTGCTGGACGTTCGCAATTTCGGTGTTGAGCTCTGACGTGAATTAGGGAAAGGAAGCGATGATACGTCTGGACCTTTGAGTGACTAAACAAGTTCAGAGCCCAAGTGTTTGTGGTTCGTTTGAGAGGTTACCAGTGGGAGATGAGGACCAGCAAGAGCTTTCAGGGCTGGCACCTTTAGTGTAGGAGCAATCGCTGGACGTTCGCAATTTCGGTGATAAATTTTGGCCAGATTGAGCAGGAGAGGCTGTGTACGTTGGAAGTTTTAGTAGGCTAAACAAGTTCAGAGCCCAAGTGTTTGTGGTTCGTTTGAGAGGTTACCAGTGGGAGATGAGGACCAGCAAGAGCTTTCAGGGCTGGCACCTTTAGTGTAGGAGCAATCGCTGGACGTTCGCAATTTCGGTGTTGAATTTTGGCCAGATTCAGCAGGAGAGGCTGTGTACGTTGGGAGTTATAGTAGGCTAAACAAGTTCAGAGCCCAAGTGTTTGTGGTTCGTTTGAGAGGTTACCAGTGGGAGATGAGGACCAGCAAGAGCTTTCAGGGCTGGCACCTTTCGTGTAGGAGCCATCGCTGGACGTTCGCAATTTCGTTGTTCAGCTCTGGCCAGATTGAGCAGGAGAGGCTGTGTACGTTGGAAGTTTTAGTAGGCTAAACAAGTTCAGAGCCCAAGTGTTTATGGTTCGTTTGAGAGGTTACCAGTGGGAGATGAGGACCAGCAAGAGCTTTCAGGGCTGGCACCTTTAGTGTAGGAGCAATCGCTGGACGTTCGCAATTTCGGTGTTCAGCTCTGACCAGATTGAGCAGGCGAGGGAGTGTACGTTGGAAGTTTTAGGAGGCTAAACAAGTTCAGAACCCAAGTGTTTATGGTTCGTTTGAGAGGTTACCAGTGGGAGATGAGGACCAGCAAGAGCTTTCAGGGCTGGCACCTTTAGTGTAGGAGCAATCGCTGGACGTTCGCAATTTCGGTGATAAATTTTGGCCAGATTGAGCAGGAGAGGCTGTGTACGTTGGAAGTTTTAGTAGGCTAAACAAGTTCAGAGCCCAAGTGTTTGTGGTTCGTTTGAGAGGTTCCCAGTGGGAGATGAGGACCAGCAAGAGCTTTCAGGGCTGGCACCTTTAGTGTAGGAGCAATCGCTGGACGTTCGCAATTCCGGTGTTGAGCTCTGGCCAGATTTAGCAGGCGAGGGAGTGTACGTTGGAAGTTTTAGTAGGCTAAACAAGTTCAGAGCCCAAGTGTTTGTGGTTCGTTTGAGAGGTTACCAGTGGGAGATGAAGACCAGCAAGAGCTTTCAGGGCTGGCACCTTTAGTGTAGGAGCAATCCCTGGACGTTCGCAATTTCTGTGATAAATTTTGGCCAGATTGAGCAGGAGAGGCTGTGTACGTTGGAAGTTTTAGTAGGCTAAACAAGTTCAGAGCCCAAGTGTTTGTGGTTCGTTTGAGAGGTTACCAGTGGGAGATGAGGACCAGCAAGAGCTTTCAGGGCTGGCACCTTTAGTGTAGGAGCAATCGCCTGACGTTCGCAATTCCGGTGTTGAGGTCTGGCCAGATAGAGTAGGCGAGGGAGTGTACGTTGGAAGTTTTAGTAGGCTAAACAAGTTCAGAGCCCAAGTGTTTGTGGTTCGTTTGAGAGGTTACCAGTGGGAGATGAGGACCAGCAAGAGCTTTCAGGGCTGGCACCTTTAGTGTAGGAGCAATCGCTGGACGTTCGCAATTTCGGTGTTGAATTTTGGCCAGATTCAGCAGGAGAGGCTGTGTACGTTGGGAGTTATAGTAGGCTAAACAAGTTCAGAGCCCAAGTGTTTGTGGTTCGTTTGAGAGGTTACCAGTGGGAGATGAGGACCAGCAAGAGCTTTCAGGGCTGGCACCTTTCGTGTAGGAGCCATCGCTGGACGTTCGCAATTTCGTTGTTCAGCTCTGGCCAGATTGAGCAGGAGAGGCTGTGTACGTTGGAAGTTTTAGTAGGCTAAACAAGTTCAGAGCCCAAGTGTTTATGGTTCGTTTGAGAGGTTACCAGTGGGAGATGAGGACCAGCAAGAGCTTTCAGGGCTGGCACCTTTAGTGTAGGAGCAATCGCTGGACGTTCGCAATTTCGGTGTTCAGCTCTGACCAGATTGAGCAGGCGAGGGAGTGTACGTTGGAAGTTTTAGGAGGCTAAACAAGTTCAGAACCCAAGTGTTTATGGTTCGTTTGAGAGGTTACCAGTGGGAGATGAGGACCAGCAAGAGCTTTCAGGGCTGGCACCTTTATTGTAGGAGCAATCGCTGGACGTTCGCAATTTCGGTGATAAATTTTGGCCAGATTGAGCAGGAGAGGCTGTGTACGTTGGAAGTTTTAGTAGGCTAAACAAGTTCAGAGCCCAAGTGTTTGTGGTTCGTTTGAGAGGTTCCCAGTGGGAGATGAGGACCAGCAAGAGCTTTCAGGGCTGGCACCTTTAGTGTAGGAGCAATCGCTGGACGTTCGCAATTCCGGTGTTGAGCTCTGGCCAGATTTAGCAGGCGAGGGAGTGTACGTTGGAAGTTTTAGTAGGCTAAACAAGTTCAGAGCCCAAGTGTTTGTGGTTCGTTTGAGAGGTTACCAGTGGGAGATGAAGACCAGCAAGAGCTTTCAGGGCTGGCACCTTTAGTGTAGGAGCAATCCCTGGACGTTCGCAATTTCTGTGATAAATTTTGGCCAGATTGAGCAGGAGAGGCTGTGTACGTTGGAAGTTTTAGTAGGCTAAACAAGTTCAGAGCCCAAGTGTTTGTGGTTCGTTTGAGAGGTTACCAGTGGGAGATGAGGACCAGCAAGAGCTTTCAGGGCTGGCACCTTTAGTGTAGGAGCAATCGCCTGACGTTCGCAATTCCGGTGTTGAGGTCTGGCCAGATAGAGTAGGCGAGGGAGTGTACGTTGGAAGTTTTAGTAGGCTAAACAAGTTCAGAGCCCAAGTGTTTGTGGTTCGTTTGAGAGGTTACCAGTGGGAGATGAGGACCAGCAAGAGCTTTCAGGGCTGGCACCTTTAGCGTAGGAGCAATTGCTGGACGTTCGCAATTTCGGTGTTGAGCTCTGACGTGAATTAGGGAAAGGAAGCGATGATACGTCTGGACCTTTGAGTGAAAACAAGTTCAGACCCAAGTGTTTGTGGTTCTTTTGAGACATTACCAGTGGGAGATGAGGACCAGCAAGAGCTTTCAGGGCTGGCACCTTTAGTGTATGGAGCAATCGCTGGACGTTCACAATTTCGGTGATAAATTTTGGCCAGATTGAGCAGGAGAGGCTGTGTACGTTGGAAGTTTTAGTAGGCTAAACAAGTTCAGAGCCCAAGTGTTTGTGGTTCGGTTGAGAGGTTACCAGTGGGAGATGAGGACCAGCAAGAGCTTTCAGGGCTGGCACCTTTAGTGTAGGAGCAATCGCTGGACGTTCGCAATTTCGGTGTTGAATTTTGGCCAGATTGAGCAGGCGAGGGAGTGTACGTTGGGAGTTATAGTAGGCTAAACAAGTTCAGAGCCCAAGTGTTTGTGGTTCGTTTGAGAGGGTTACCAGTGGGAGATGAGGACCAGCAAGAGCTTTCAGGGCTGGCACCTTTCGTGTAGGAGCCATCGCTGGACGTTCGCAATTTCGTTGTTCAGCTCTGGCCAGATTGAGCAGGAGAGGCTGTGTACGTTGGAAGTTTTAGTAGGCTAAACAAGTTCAGAGCCCAAGTGTTTATGGTTCGTTTGAGAGGTTACCAGTGGGAGATGAGGACCAGCAAGAGCTTTCAGGGCTGGCACCTTTAGTGTAGGAGCAATCGCTGGACGTTCGCAATTTCGGTGTTCAGCTCTGACCAGATTGAGCAGGCGAGGGAGTGTACGTTGGAAGTTTTAGGAGGCTAAACAAGTTCAGAACCCAAGTGTTTATGGTTCGTTTGAGAGGTTACCAGTGGGAGATGAGGACCAGCAAGAGCTTTCAGGGCTGGCACCTTTAGTGTAGGAGCAACCGCTGGACGTTCACAATTTCGCTATTGAACTTTGGCCAGATTGAGCCGGAGAGGCTGTGTACGTTGGAAGTTTTAGTAGGCTAAACAAGTTCAGAGCCCAAGTGTTTGTGGTTCGTTTGAGAGGTTACCAGTGGGAGATGAGGACCAGCAAGAGCTTTCAGGGCTGGCACCTTTAGTGTAGGAGCAATCGCTGGACGTTCGCAATTCCGGTGTTGAGCTCTGGCCAGATTTAGCAGGCGAGGCAGTGTACGTTGGAAGTTTTAGTAGGCTAAACAAGTTCAGAGCCCAAGTGTTTGTGGTTCGTTTGAGAGGTTACCAGTGGGAGATGAAGACCAGCAAGAGCTTTCAGGGCTGGCACCTTTAGTGTAGGAGCAATCGTTGGACGTTCGCAATTTCGGTATTGAATTTTGGCCAGATTGAGCAGGCGAGGGAGTGTACGTTGGAAGTTTTAGTAGGCTAAACAAGTTCAGAGCCCAAGTGTTTGTGGTTCGTTTGAGAGGTTACCAGTGGGAAATGAGGACCAGCAAGAGCTTTCAGGGCTGGCACCTTTAGTGTAGGAGCAATCCCTGGACGTTCGCAATTTCTGTGATAAATTTTGGCCAGATTGAGCAGGAGAGGCTGTGTACGTTGGAAGTTTTAGTAGGCTAAACAAGTTCAGAGCCCAAGTGTTTGTGGTTCGTTTGAGAGGTTCCCAGTGGGAGATGAGGACCAGCAAGAGCTTTCAGGGCTGGCACCTTTAGTGTAGGAGCAATCGCTGGACGTTCGCAATTCCGGTGTTGAGCTCTGGCCAGATTGAGCAGGAGAGGCTGTGTACGTTGGAAGTTTTAGTAGGCTAAACAAGTTCAGAGCCCAAGTGTTGGTGGTTCGTTTGAGAGGTTCCCAGTGGGAGATGAGGACCAGCAAGAGCTTTCAGGGCTGGCACCTTTAGTGTAGGAGCAATCGCTGGACGTTCGCAATTCCGGTGTTGAGGTCTGGCCAGATAGAGCAGGCGAGGGAGTGTACGTTGGAAGTTTTAGTAGGCTAAACAAGTTCAGAGCCCAAGTGTTTGTGGTTCGTTTGAGAGGTTACCAGTGGGAGATGAGGACCAGCAAGAGCTTTCAGGGCTGGCAACTTTAGTGTAAGAGCAATCGCTGGACGTTCGCAATTTCGGTGTTGAGCTCTGACGTGAATTAGGGAAAGGAAGCGATGATACGTCTGGACCTTTGAGTGACTAAACAAGTTCAGAGCCCAAGTGTTTGTGGTTCGTTTGAGAGGTTACCAGTGGGAGATGAGGACCAGCAAGAGCTTTCAGGGCTGGCAACTTTAGGGTAGGAGCAATCGCTGGACGTTCGCAATTTCGGTGTTGAATTTTGGCCAGATTGAGCAGGAGAGGCTGTGTACGTTGGAAGTTTTAGTAGGCTAAACAAGTTCAGAGCCCAAGTGTTTGTGGTTCGTTTGAGAGGTTACCAGTGGGAGATGAGGACCAGCAAGAGCTTTCAGGGCTGGCACCTTTAGTGTAGGAGTAATCGCTGGACGTTCGCAATTTCGCTATTGAATTTTGGCCAGGTTGAGCAGGAGAGTCTGTGTACGTTGGAAGTTTTAGTAGGCTAAACAAGTTCAGAGGCCAAGTGTTTGTGGTTCGTCTGAGAGGTTACCAGTGGGAGATGAGGACCAGCAAGAGCTTTCAGGGCTGGCACCTTTAGTGTAGGAGCAATCCCTGGACGTTCGCAATTTCGGTGTTGAATTTTGGCCAGATTGAGCAGGAGAGGCTGTGTACGTTGGGAGTTATAGTAGGCTAAACAAGTTCAGAGCCCAAGTGTTTGTGGTTCGTTTGAGAGGTTCCCAGTGGGAGATGAGGACCAGCAAGAGCTTTCAGGGCTGGCACCTTTAGTGTAAGAGCAATCGCTGGACGTTCGCAATTTCGGTGTTGAATTTTGGCCAGTTTGAGCCGGAGAGGCTGTATACGTTGGAAGTTTTAGTAGGCTAAACAAGTTCAGAGCCCAAGTGTTTGTGGTTCGTTTGAGAGGTTCCCAGTGGGAGATGAGGACCAGCAAGAGCTTTCAGGGCTGGCACCTTTAGTGTAGGAGCAATCGCCTGACGTTCGCAATTCCGGTGTTGAGCTCTGGCCAGATAGAGCAGGCGAGGGACTGTACGTTGGAAGTTTTAGTAGGCTAAACAAGTTCAGAGCCCAAGTGTTTGTGGTTCGTTTGAGAGGTTACCAGTGGGAGATGAGGACCAGCAAGAGCTTTCAGGGCTGGCACCTTTAGTGTAGGAGCAATCGCTGGACGTTCGCAATTTCGGTGTTGAATTTTGGCCAGATTGAGCAGGAGAGGCTGTGTACGTTGGAAGTTTTAGTAGGCTAAACAAGTTCAGAGCCCAAGTGTTTGTGGTTCGTTTGAGAGGTTACCAGTGGGAGATGAGGACCAGCAAGAGCTTTCAGGGCTGGCACCTTTAGTGTAGGAGCAATCGCTGGACGTTCGCAATTTCGGTGTTGAGCTCTGACGTGAATTAGCGAAAGGAAGCGATGATACGTCTGGAACTTTGAGTGACTAAACAAGTTCAGAGCCCAAGTGTTTGTGGTTCGTTTGAGAGGTTACCAGTGGGAGATGAGGACCAGCAAGAGCTTTCAGGGCTGGCACCTTTAGTGTAAGAGCAATCGCTGGACGTTCGCAATTTCGGTGTTGAATTTTGGCCAGATTGAGCAGGAGAGGTTGTGTATGTTGGAAGTTTTAGTAGGCTAAACAAGTTCAGAGCCCAAGTGTTTGTGGTTCGTTTGAGACATTACCAGTGGGAGATGAGGACCAGCAAGAGCTTTCAGGGCTGGCACCTTTAGTGTAGGAGCAATCGCTGGATGTTCGCAATTTCGGTGTTCAGCTCTGGCCAGATTGAGCAGGCGAGGGAGTGTACGTTGGAAGTTTTAGTAGGCTAAACAAGTTCAGAGCCCAAGTGTTTGTTGTTCGTTTGAGAGCTTACCAGTGGGAGATGAGGACCAGCAAGAGCTTTCAGGGCTGGCACCTTTAGTGTAGGAGCAATCGCTGGACGTTCGCAATTTAGGTGTTGAATTTTGGCCAGATTCAGCAGGAGAGGCTGTGTACGTTGGGAGTTATAGTAGGCTAAACAAGTTCAGAGCCCAAGTGTTTGTGGTTCGTTTGAGAGGTTACCAGTGGGAGATGAGGACCAGCAAGAGCTTTCAGGGCTGGCACCTTTAGTGTAGGAGCAATCACTGGACGTTCGCAATTCCGGTGTTGAGGTCTGGCCAGATAGAGCAGGCGAGGGACTGTACGTTGGAAGTTTTAGTAGCCTAAACAAGTTCAGAGCCCAAGTGTTTGTGGTTCGTTTGAGAGGTTACCAGTGGGAGATGAGGACCAGCAAGAGCTTTCAGGGCTGGCACCTTTAGTGTAGGAGCAATCGCTGGACGTTCGCAATTTCGGTGTTGAATTTTGGCCAGATTGAGCAGGAGAGGTTGTGTACGTTGGAAGTTTTAGTAGGCTAAACAAGTTCAGAGCCCAAGTGTTTGTGGTTCGTTTGAGAGGTTACCAGTGGGAGATGAAGACCAGCAAGAGCTTTCAGGGCTGGCACCTTTAGTGTAAGAGCAATCGCTGGACGTTCGCAATTTCGGTGTTGAATTTTGGCCAGATTGAGCAGGAGAGGCTGTGTACGTTGGAAGTTTTAGTAGGCTAAACAAGTTCAGAGCCCAAGTGTTTGTGGTTCGTTTGAGAGGTTACCAGTGGGAGATGAGGACCAGCAAGAGCTTTCAGGGCTGGCACCTTTAGTGTAGGAGCAATCCCTGGACGTTCGCAATTTCGGTGTTGAATTTCGGCCAGATTGAGCAGGAGAGGCTGTGTACGTTGGGAGTTATAGTAGGCTAAACAAGTTCAGAGCCCAAGTGTTTGTGGTTCGTTTGAGAGGTTACCAGTGGGAGATGAGGACCAGCAAGAGCTTTCAGGGCTGGCACCTTTAGTGTAGGAGCAATCGCTGGACGTTCGCAATTTCGGTGTTCAGCTCTGGCCAGTTTGAGCAGGCGAGGGAGTGTACATTGGAAGTTATAGTAGCCTAAACAAGTTCAGAGCCCAAGTGTTTGTGGTTCGTTTGAGAGGCTACCAGTGGGAGATGAGGACCAGCAAGAGCTTTCAGGGCTGGCACCTTTAGTGTAGGAGCAATCGCTGGACGTTCGCAATTCCGGTGTTGAGCTCTGGCCAGATTGAGCAGGCGAGGGAGTGTACGTTGGTAGTTTTAGTAGCCTAACAAGTTCAGGGCCCAAGTGTTTGTGGTTCGTTTGAGAGGTTCCCAGTGGGAGATGAGGACCAGCAAGAGCTTTCAGGGCTGGCACCTTTAGTGTAGGAGCAATCCCTGGACGTTCTCAATTTCGGTGTTGAATTTTGGCCAGATTGAGCAGGAGAGGCTGTGTACATTGGAAGTTTTAGTAGGCTAAACAAGTTCAGAGCCCAAGTGTTTGTGGTTCGTTTGAGAGGTTACCAGTGGGAGATGAGGACCAGCAAGAGCTTTCAGGGCTGGCACCTTTAGTGTAGGAGCAATCGTTGTATGTTCGCAATTTCGGTGTTGAATTTTGGCCAGATTGAGCAGGAGAGGCAGTGTACGTTGGAAGTTTTAGTAGGCTAAACAAGTTCAGAGCCCAAGTGTTTGTGGTTCGTTTGAGAGGTTACCAGTGGGAGATGAGGACCAGCAAGAGCTTTCAGGGCTGGCACCTTTAGTGTAAGAGCAATCGCTGGACGTTCGCAATTTCGGTGATAAATTTTGGCCAGTTTGAGCCGGAGAGTCTGTGTACGTTGGAAGTTTTAGTAGGCTAAACAAGTTCAGAGCCCAAGTGTTTGTGGTTCGTTTGAGAGGTTCCCAGTGGGAGATGAGGACCAGCAAGAGCTTTCAGGGCTGGCACCTTTAGTGTAGGAGCAATCGCTGGACGTTCGCAATTCCGGTGTTGAGCTCTGGCCAGATAGAGCAGGCGAGGGAGTGTACGTTGGAAGTTTTAGTAGGCTAAACAAGTTCAGAGCCCAAGTGTTTGTGGTTCGTTTGAGAGGTTACCAGTGGGAGATGAGGACCAGCAAGAGCTTTCAGGGCTGGCACCTTTAGTGTAGGAGCAATCGCCTGACGTTCGCAATTCCGGTTTTGAGCTCTGGCCAGATTGAGCAGGCGAGGGAGTGTACGTTGGAAGTTTTAGTAGGCTAAACAAGCTCAGAGCCCAAGTGTTTGTGTTCGTTTGAGAGGTTACCAGTGGGAGATGAAGACCAGCAAGAGCCTTTCAGGGCTGGCACCTTTAGTGTAGGAGCAATCGCTGGACGTTCGCAATTTCGGTGTTGAATTTTGGCCAGATTGAGCAGGAGAGGCTGTGTACGTTGGAAGTTTTAGTAGGCTAAACAAGTTCAGAGGCCAAGTGTTTGTGGTTCGTTTGAGAGGTTACCAGTGGGAGATGAGGACCAGCAAGAGCTTTCAGGGCTGGCACCTTTAGTGTAGGAGCAATCGCTGGATGTTCGCAATTTCGGTGTTCAGCTCTGGCCAGATTGAGCAGGCGAGGGAGTGTACGTTGGAAGTTTTAGTAGGCTAAACAAGTTCAGAGCCCAAGTGTTTGTTGTTCGTTTGAGAGCTTACCAGTGGGAGATGAGGACCAGCAAGAGCTTTCAGGGCTGGCACCTTTAGTGTAGGAGCAATCGCTGGACGTTCGCAATTTCGGTGTTGAATTTTGGCCAGATTCAGCAGGAGAGGCTGTGTACGTTGGGAGTTATAGTAGGCTAAACAAGTTCAGAGCCCAAGTGTTTGTGGTTCGTTTGAGAGGTTACCAGTGGGAGATGAGGACCAGCAAGAGCTTTCAGGGCTGGCACCTTTAGTGTAGGAGCAATCGCTGGACGTTCGCAATTCCGGTGTTGAGGTCTGGCCAGATAGAGCAGGCGAGGGAGTGTACGTTGGAAGTTTTAGTAGCCTAAACAAGTTCAGAGCCCAAGTGTTTGTGGTTCGTTTGAGAGGTTACCAGTGGGAGATGAAGACCAGCAAGAGCTTTCAGGGCTGGCACCTTTAGTGTAGGAGCAATCGCTGGACGTTCGCAATTTCGTTGTTCAGCTCTGGCCAGATAGAGCAGGAGAGGCTGTGTACGTTGGAAGTTTTAGTAGGCTAAACAAGTTCAGAGCCCAAGTGTTTATGGTACGTTTGAGAGGTTACCAGTGGGAGATGAGGACCAGCAAGAGCTTTCAGGGCTGGCACCTTTAGTGTAGGAGCATTCGCTGGACGTTCGCAATTTCGGTGTTCAGCTCTGACCAGATTGAGCAGGCGAGGGAGTGTACGTTGGAAGTTTTAGGAGGCTAAACAAGTTCAGAACCCAAGTGTTTATGGTTCGTTTGAGAGGTTACCAGTGGGAGATGAGGACCAGCAAGAGCTTTCAGGGCTGGCACCTTTAGTGTAGGAGCAATCGCTGGACGTTCGCAATTTCGGTGTTGAATTTTGGCCACGTTGAGCAGGAGAGGTTGTGTACGTTGGAAGTTTTAGTAGGCTAAACAAGTTCAGAGCCCAAGTGTTTGTGGTTCGTTTGAGAGGTTACCAGTGGGAGATGAAGACCAGCAAGAGCTTTCAGGGCTGGCACCTTTAGTGTAAGAGCAATCGCTGGACGTTCGCAATTTCGGTGTTGAATTTTGGCCAGATTGAGCAGGAGAGGCTGTGTACGTTGGAAGTTTTAGTAGGCTAAACAAGTTCAGAGCCCAAGTGTTTGTGGTTCGTTTGAGAGGTTACCAGTGGGAGATGAGGACCAGCAAGAGCTTTCAGGGCTGGCACCTTTAGTGTAGGAGCAATCCCTGGACGTTCGCAATTTCGGTGTTGAATTTGGGCCAGATTGAGCAGGAGAGGCTGTGTACGTTGGGAGTTATAGTAGGCTAAACAAGTTCAGAGCCCAAGTGTTTGTGGTTCGTTTGAGAGGTTACCAGTGGGAGATGAGGACCAGCAAGAGCTTTCAGGGCTGGCACCTTTAGTGTAGGAGCAATCGCTGGACGTTCGCAATTTCGGTGTTCAGCTCTGGCCAGATAGAGCAGGAGAGGCAGTGTACGTTGGAAGTTTTAGTAGCCTAAACAAGTTCAGAGCCCAAGTGTTTGTGGTTCGTTTGAGAGGTTCCCAGTGGGAGATGAGGACCAGCCAGAGCTTTCAGGGCTGGCAACTTTAGTGTAAGAGCAATCGCTGGACGTTCGCAATTTCGGTGTTCAGCTCTGGCCAGTTTGAGCAGGCGAGGGAGTGTACGTTGGAAGTTATAGTAGCCTAAACAAGTTCAGAGCCCAAGTGTTTGTGGTTCGTTTGAGAGGCTACCAGTGGGAGATGAGGACCAGCAAGAGCTTTCAGGGCTGGCACCTTTAGTGTAGGAGCAATCGCTGGACGTTCGCAATTCCGGTGTTGAGCTCTGGCCAGATTGAGCAGGCGAGGGAGTGTACGTTGGTAGTTTTAGTAGCCTAACAAGTTCAGGGCCCAAGTGTTTGTGGTTCGTTTGAGAGGTTCCCAGTGGGAGATGAGGACCAGCAAGAGCTTTCAGGGCTGGCACCTTTAGTGTAGGAGCAATCCCTGGACGTTCTCAATTTCGGTGTTGAATTTTGGCCAGATTGAGCAGGAGAGGCTGTGTACATTGGAAGTTTTAGTAGGCTAAACAAGTTCAGAGCCCAAGTGTTTGTGGTTCGTTTGAGAGGTTACCAGTGGGAGATGAGGACCAGCAAGAGCTTTCAGGGCTGGCACCTTTAGTGTAAGAGCAATCGCTGGACGTTCGCAATTTCGGTGATAAATTTTGGCCAGTTTGAGCCGGAGAGTCTGTGTACGTTGGGAGTTTTAGTAGGCTAAACAAGTTCAGAGCCCAAGTGTTTGTGGTTCGTTTGAGAGGTTCCCAGTGGGAGATGAGGACCAGCAAGAGCTTTCAGGGCTGGCACCTTTAGTGTAGGAGCAATCGCTGGACGTTCGCAATTCCGGTGTTGAGCTCTGGCCAGATAGAGCAGGCGAGGGAGTGTACGTTGGAAGTTTTAGTAGGCTAAACAAGTTCAGAGCCCAAGTGTTTGTGGTTCGTTTGAGAGGTTACCAGTGGGAGATGAGGACCAGCAAGAGCTTTCAGGGCTGGCACCTTTAGTGTAGGAGCAATCGCCTGACGTTCGCAATTCCGGTGTTGAGCTCTGGCCAGATTGAGCAGGCGAGGGAGTGTACGTTGGAAGTTTTAGTAGGCTAAACAAGTTCAGAGCCCAAGTGTTTGTGGTTCGTTTGAGAGGTTACCAGTGGGAGATGAGGACCAGCAAGAGCTTTCAGGGCTGGCACCTTTAGTGTAGGAGCAATCGCCTGACGTTCGCAATTCTGGTGTTGAATTTGGGCCAGATTCAGCAGGAGAGGTTGTGTACGTTGGAAGTTTTAGTAGGCTAAACAAGTTCAGAGCCGAAGTGTTTGTGGTTCGTTTGAGACATTACCAGTGGGAGATGAGGACCAGCAAGAGCTTTCAGGGCTGGCACCTTTAGTGTAGGAGCAACCGCTGGACGTTCGCAATTTCGCTATTGAATTTTGGCCAGATTGAGCCGGAGAGGCTGTGTATGTTGGAAGTTTTAGTAGGCTAAACAAGTTCAGAGCCCAAGTGTTTGTGGTTCGTTTGAGAGGTTACCAGTGGGAGATGAAGACCAGCAAGAGCTTTCAGGGCTGGCACCTTTAGTGTAGGAGCAATCGCCTGACGTTCGCAATTCCGGTGTCGAGGTCTGGCCAGATAGAGCAGGCGAGGGAGTGTACGTTGGAAGTTTTAGTAGGCTAAACAAGTTCAGAGCCCAAGTGTTTGTGGTTCGTTTGAGAGGTTACCAGTGGGAGATGAGGACCAGCAAGAGCTTTCAGGGCTGGCACCTTTAGTGTAGGAGCAATCGCTGGACGTTCGCAATTCCGGTGTTGAGCTCTGGCCAGATTTAGCAGGCGAGGGAGTGTACGTTGGAAGTTTTAGTAGGCTAAACAAGTTCAGAGCCCAAGTGTTTGTGGTTCGTTTGAGAGGTTACCAGTGGGAGATGAAGACCAGCAAGAGCTTTCAGGGCTGGCACCTTTAGTGTAGGAGCAATCGCTGGGACGTTCGCAATTTCGGTGTTGAATTTTGGCCAGATTCAGCAGGAGAGGCTGTGTACGTTGGGAGTTATAGTAGGCTAAACAAGTTCAGAGCCCAAGTGTTTGTGGTTCGTTTGAGAGGTTACCAGTGGGAGATGAGGACCAGCAAGAGCTTTCAGGGCTGGCACCTTTAGTGTAGGAGCAATCGCTGGACGTTCGCAATTCCGGTGTTGAGGTCTGGCCAGATAGAGCAGGCGAGGGAGTGTACGTTGGAAGTTTTAGTAGCCTAAACAAGTTCAGAGCCCAAGTGTTTGTGGTTCGTTTGAGAGGTTACCAGTGGGAGATGAAGACCAGCAAGAGCTTTCAGGGCTGGCACCTTTAGTGTAGGAGCATTCGCTGGACGTTCGCAATTTCGGTGTTCAGCTCTGACCAGATTGAGCAGGCGAGGGAGTGTACGTTGGAAGTTTTAGGAGGCTAAACAAGTTCAGAACCCAAGTGTTTATGGTTCGTTTGAGAGGTTACCAGTGGGAGATGAGGAGCAGCAAGAGCTTTCAGGGCTGGCACCTTTAGTGTAGGAGCAATCGCTGGACGTTCGCAATTTCGGTGTTGAATTTTGGCCACGTTGAGCAGGAGAGGTTGTGTATGTTGGAAGTTTTAGTAGGCTAAACAAGTTCAGAGCCCAAGTGTTTGTGGTTCGTTTGAGAGGTTACCAGTGGGAGATGAAGACCAGCAAGAGCTTTCAGGGCTGGCACCTTTAGTGTAAGAGCAATCGCTGGACGTTCGCAATTTCGGTGTTGAATTTTGGCCAGATTGAGCAGGAGAGGCTGTGTACGTTGGAAGTTTTAGTAGGCTAAACAAGTTCAGAGCCCAAGTGTTTGTGGTTCGTTTGAGAGGTTACCAGTGGGAGATGAGGACCAGCAAGAGCTTTCAGGGCTGGCACCTTTAGTGTAGGAGCAATCCCTGGACGTTCGCAATTTCGGTGTTGAATTTGGGCCAGATTGAGCAGGAGAGGCTGTGTACGTTGGGAGTTATAGTAGGCTAAACAAGTTCAGAGCCCAAGTGTTTGTGGTTCGTTTGAGAGGTTACCAGTGGGAGATGAGGACCAGCAAGAGCTTTCAGGGCTGGCACCTTTAGTGTAGGAGCAATCGCTGGACGTTCGCAATTTCGGTGTTCAGCTCTGGCCAGATAGAGCAGGAGAGGCAGTGTACGTTGGAAGTTTTAGTAGCCTAAACAAGTTCAGAGCCCAAGTGTTTGTGGTTCGTTTGAGAGGTTCCCAGTGGGAGATGAGGACCAGCAAGAGCTTTCAGGGCTGGCAACTTTAGTGTAAGAGCAATCGCTGGACGTTCGCAATTTCGGTGTTCAGCTCTGGCCAGTTTGAGCAGGCGAGGGAGTGTACGTTGGAAGTTATAGTAGCCTAAACAAGTTCAGAGCCCAAGTGTTTGTGGTTCGTTTGAGAGGCTACCAGTGGGAGATGAGGACCAGCAAGAGCTTTCAGGGCTGGCACCTTTAGTGTAGGAGCAATCGCTGGACGTTCGCAATTCCGGTGTTGAGCTCTGGCCAGATTGAGCAGGCGAGGGAGTGTACGTTGGTAGTTTTAGTAGCCTAACAAGTTCAGGGCCCAAGTGTTTGTGGTTCGTTTGAGAGGTTCCCAGTGGGAGATGAGGACCAGCAAGAGCTTTCAGGGCTGGCACCTTTAGTGTAGGAGCAATCGTTGGATGTTCGCAATTTCGGTGTTGAATTTTGGCCAGATTGAGCAGGAGAGGCTGTGTACATTGGAAGTTTTAGTAGGCTAAACAAGTTCAGAGCCCAAGTGTTTGTGGTTCGTTTGAGAGGTTACCAGTGGGAGATGAGGACCAGCAAGAGCTTTCAGGGCTGGCACCTTTAGTGTAGGAGCAATCGTTGGATGTTCGCAATTTCGGTGTTGAATTTTGGCCAGATTGAGCAGGAGAGGCAGTGTACGTTGGAAGTTTTAGTAGGCTAAACAAGTTCAGAGCCCAAGTGTTTGTGGTTCGTTTGAGAGGTTACCAGTGGGAGATGAGGACCAGCAAGAGCTTTCAGGGCTGGCACCTTTAGTGTAAGAGCAATCGCTGGACGTTCGCAATTTCGGTGATAAATTTTGGCCAGTTTGAGCCGGAGAGTCTGTGTACGTTGGAAGTTTTAGTAGGCTAAACAAGTTCAGAGCCCAAGTGTTTGTGGTTCGTTTGAGAGGTTCCCAGTGGGAGATGAGGACCAGCAAGAGCTTTCAGGGCTGGCACCTTTAGTGTAGGAGCAATCGCTGGACGTTCGCAATTCCGGTGTTGAGCTCTGGCCAGATAGAGCAGGCGAAGGGAGTGTACGTTGGAAGTTTTAGTAGGCTAAACAAGTTCAGAGCCCAAGTGTTTGTGGTTCGTTTGAGAGGTTACCAGTGGGAGATGAGGACCAGCAAGAGCTTTCAGGGCTGGCACCTTTAGTGTAGGAGCAATCGCCTGACGTTCGCAATTCCGGTGTTGAGCTCTGGCCAGATTGAGCAGGCGAGGGAGTGTACGTTGGAAGTTTTAGTAGGCTAAACAAGTTCAGAGCCCAAGTGTTTGTGGTTCGTTTGAGAGGTTACCAGTGGGAGATGAGGACCAGCAAGAGCTTTCAGGGCTGGCACCTTTAGTGTAGGAGCAATCGCCTGACGTTCGGAATTCTGGTGTTGAATTTGGGCCAGATTGAGCAGGAGAGGTTGTGTACGTTGGAAGTTTTAGTAGGCTAAACAAGTTCAGAGCCCAAGTGTTTGTGGTTCGTTTGAGAGGTTACCAGTGGGAGATGAGGACCAGCAAGAGCTTTCAGGGCTGGCACCTTTAGTGTAGGAGCAATCGCTGGACGTTCGCAATTCCTGGTGTTGAGGTCTGGCCAGATAGAGCAGGCGAGGGACTGTACGTTGGAAGTTTTAGTAGCCTAAACAAGTTCAGAGCCCAAGTGTTTGTGGTTCGTTTGAGAGGTTACCAGTGGGAGATGAGGACCAGCAAGAGCTTTCAGGGCTGGCACCTTTAGTGTAGGAGCAATCGCTGGACGTTCGCAATTTCGGTGTTGAATTTTGGCCAGATTGAGCAGGCGAGGGAGTGTACGTTGGAAGTTTTAGTAGGCTAAACAAGTTCAGAGCCCAAGTGTTTGTGGTTCGTTTGAGAGGTTACCAGTGGGAGATGAGGACCAGCAAGAGCTTTCAGGGCTGGCACCTTTAGTGTAGGAGCAATCCCTGGACGTTCGCAATTTCGGTGTTGAATTTCGGCCAGATTGAGCAGGAGAGGCTGTGTACGTTGGGAGTTATAGTAGGCTAAACAAGTTCAGAGCCCCAAGTGTTTGTTCGTTGAGTTACCAGTGAATGAGACCCAAGGCTTTCACCAGTTGGGCAGACTGAGCACCAAGACAAAGAGCTATCCAAGAGAACTGGACACAGCTCACCTTAGTGTAGGAGCAATCGCTGGACGTTCGCAATTCGGTATTGAATTTTGGCCAGATTGAGCAGGCGAGGGAGTGTACGTTGGAAGTTTTAGTAGGCTAAACAAGTTCAGAGCCAAGTGTTTGTGGTTCGTTTGAGAGGTTACCGTTGGGAAATGAGGACCAGCAAGAGCTTTCAGGGCTGGCACCTTTAGTGTAGGAGCAATCCCTGGACGTTCGCAATTTCTGTGATAAATTTTGGCCAGATTGAGCAGGAGAGGCTGTGTACGTTGGAAGTTTTAGTAGGCTAAACAAGTTCAGAGCCCAAGTGTTTGTGGTTCGTTTGAGAGGTTCCCAGTGGGAGATGAGGACCAGCAAGAGCTTTCAGGGCTGGCACCTTTAGTGTAGGAGCAATCCCTGGACGTTCGCAATTTCTGTGATAAATTTTGGCCAGATTGAGCAGGAGAGGCTGTGTATGTTGGAAGTTTTAGTAGGCTAAACAAGTTCAGAGCCCAAGTGTTGGTGGTTCGTTTGAGAGGTTCCCAGTGGGAGATGAGGACCAGCAAGAGCTTTCAGGGCTGTCACCTTTACTGTAGGGAGCAATCGCTGGACGTTCGCAATTCCGGTGTTGAGGTCTGGCCAGATAGAGCAGGCGAGGGAGTGTACGTTGGAAGTTTTAGTAGGCTAAACAAGTTCAGAGCCCAAGTGTTTGTGGTTCGTTTGAGAGGTTACCAGTGGGAGATGAGGACCAGCAAGAGCTTTCAGGGCTGGCACCTTTAGTGTAAGAGCAATCGCTGGACGTTCGCAATTTCGGTATTGAATTTTGGCCAGATTGAGCAGGCGAGGGAGTGTACGTTGGAAGTTTAGTAGGCTAAACAAGTTCAGAGCCCAAGTGTTTGTGGTTCGTTTGAGAGGTTACCAGTGGGAAATGAGGACCAGCAAGAGCTTTCAGGGCTGGCACCTTTAGTGTAGGAGCAATCCCCTGGGACGTTCGCAATTTCTGTGATAAATTTTGGCCAGATTGAGCAGGAGAGGCTGTGTACGTTGGAAGTTTTAGTAGGCTAAACAAGTTCAGAGCCCAAGTGTTTGTGGTTCGTTTGAGAGGTTCCCCAGTGGGAGATGAGGACCAGCAAGAGCTTTCAGGGCTGGCACCTTTAGTGTAGGAGCAATCCCTGGACGTTCGCAATTTCTGTGATAAATTTTGGCAGATTGAGCAGGAGAGGCTGTGTATGTTGGAAGTTTTAGTAGGCTAAACAAGTTCAGAGCCCAAGTGTTGGTGGTTCGTTTGAGAGGTTCCCAGTGGGAGATGAGGACCAGCAAGAGCTTTCAGGGCTGTCACCTTTACTGTAGGAGCAATCGCTGGACGTTCGCAATTCCGGTGTTGAGGTCTGGCCAGATAGAGCAGGCGAGGGAGTGTACGTTGGAAGTTTTAGTAGGCTAACAAGTTCAGAGCCCAAGTGTTTGTGGTTCGTTTGAGAGGTTACCAGTGGGAGATGAGGACCAGCAAGAGCTTTCAGGGCTGGCAACTTTAGTGTAAGAGCAATCGCTGGACGTTCGCAATTTCGGTGTTGAGCTCTGACGTGAATTAGGGAAAGGAAGCGATGATACGTCTGGACCTTTGAGTGACTAAACAAGTTCCGAGCCCAAGTGTTTGTGGTTCGTTTGAGAGGTTACCAGTGGGAGGATGAGGACCATCGCAAGAGCTTTCAGGGCTGGCAACTTTAGGGTAGGAGCAATCGCTGGACGTTCGCAATTTCGGTGTTGAATTTTGGCCAGATTGAGCAGGAGAGGCTGTGTACGTTGGAAGTTTTAGTAGGCTAAACAAGTTCAGAGCCCAAGTGTTTGTGGTTCGTTTGAGAGGTTACCAGTGGGAGATGAGGACCAGCAAGAGCTTTCAGGGCTGTCACCTTTAGTGTAGGAGTAATCGCTGGACGTTCGCAATTTCGCTATTGAATTTTGGCCAGGTTGAGCAGGAGAGTCTGTGTACGTTGGAAGTTTTAGTAGGCTAAACAAGTTCAGAGGCCAAGTGTTTGTGGTTCGTTCTGAGAGGTTACAGTGGGAGATGAGGACCTGCAAGAGCTTTCAGGGCTGGCACCTTTAGTGTAGGAGCAATCCCTGGACGTTCGCAATTTCGGTGTTGAATTTTGGCAGATTGAGCAGGAGAGGCTGTGTACGTTTGGGAGTTATAGTAGGCTAAACAAGTTCAGAGCCCAAGTGTTTGTGGTTCGTTTGAGAGGTTACCAGTGGGAGATGAGGACCAGCAAGAGCTTTCAGGGCTGGCACCTTTAGTGTAAGAGCAATCGCTGGACGTTTCGCAATTTCGGTGTTGAATTTTGGCCAGTTTGAGCCGGAGAGGCTGTATACGTTGGAAGTTTTAGTAGGCTAAACAAGTTCAGAGCCAAGTGTTTGTGTTCGTTTGAGAGGTTACCAGTGGGAGATGAGGACCAGCAAGAGCTTTCAGGGCTGGCACCTTTAGTGTAGGAGCAATCGCCTGACGTTCGCAATTCCGGTGTTGAGCTCTGGCCAGATAGAGCAGGCGAGGGACTGTACGTTGGAAGTTTTAGTAGGCTTAAACAAGTTCAGAGCCCAAGTGTTTGTGGTTCGTTTGAGAGGTTACCAGTGGGAGATGAGGACCAGCAAGAGCTTTCAGGGCTGGCACCTTTAGTGTAGGAGCAATCGCTGGACGTTCGCAATTTCGGTGTTGAATTTTGGCCAGATTGAGCAGGAGAGGCTGTGTACGTTGGAAGTTTTAGTAGGCTAAACAAGTTCAGTGCCCAAGTGTTTGTGGTTCGTTTGAGAGGGTTACCAGTGGGAGATGAGGACCAGCAAGAGCTTTCAGGGCTGGCACCTTTAGTGTAGGAGCAATCGCTGGACGTTCGCAATTTCGGTGTTGAGCTCTGACGTGAATTAGCGAAAGGAAGCGATGATACGTCTGGACCTTTGAGTGACTAAACAATTTCAGAGCCCAAGTGTTTGTAGTTCGTTTGAGAGGTTACCAGTGGGAGATGAGGACCAGCAAGAGCTTTCAGGGCTGCACCTTTAGTGTAAGAGCAATCGCTGACGTTCGCAATTTCGGTGTTGAATTTGGGCCAGATTGAGCAGGAGAGGTTGTGTACGTTGGAAGTTTTAGTAGGCTAAACAAGTTCAGAACCCAAGTGTTTGTGGTTCGTTTGAGAGGTTCCCAGTGGGAGATGAAGACAGCAAGAGCTTTCAGGGCTGGCACCTTTAGTGTAGGAGCAATCGCTGGACGTTCGCAATTTCGGTGTTGAATTTTGGCCAGATTGAGCAGGAGAGGTTGTGTATGTTGGAAGTTTTAGTAGGCTAAACAAGTTCCGAGCCCAAGTGTTTGTGGTTCGTTTGAGACATTACCAGTGGGAGATGAGGACCAGCAAGAGCTTTCAGGGCTGGCACCTTTAGTGTAGGAGCAATCGCTGGATGTTCGCAATTTTGGTGTTCAGCTCTGGCCAGATTGAGCAGGCGAGGGAGTGTACGTTGGAAGTTTTAGTAGGCTAAACAAGTTCAGAGGCCAAGTGTTTGTTGTTCGTTTGAGAGCTTACCAGTGGGAGATGAGGACCAGCAAGAGCTTTCAGGGCTGGCACCTTTAGTGTAGGAGCAATCGCTGGACGTTCGCAATTTCGGTGTTGAATTTTGGCCAGATTCAGCAGGAGAGGCTGTGTACGTTGGGAGTTATAGTAGGCTAAACAAGTTCAGAGCCCAAGTGTTTGTGGTTCGTTTGAGAGGTTACCAGTGGGAGATGAGGACCAGCAAGAGCTTTCAGGGCTGGCACCTTTAGTGTAGGAAGCAATCCCTGGACGTTCGCAATTTCGGTGTTGAATTTCGGCCAGATTGAGCAGGAGAGGCTGTGTACGTTGGGAGTTATAGTAGGCTAAACAAGTTCAGAGCCCAAGTGTTTGTGGTTCGTTTGAGAGGTTACCAGTGGGAGATGAGGACCAGCAAGAGCTTTCAGGGCTGGCAACTTTAGTGTTAGAGCAATCGCTGGACGTTCGCAATTTCGGTGTTGAGCTCTGACGTGAATTAGGGAAAGGAAGCGATGATACGTCTGGACCTTTGAGTGACTAAACAAGTTCCGAGCCCAAGTGTTTGTGGTTCGTTTGAGAGGTTACCAGTGGGAGATGAGGACCAGCAAGAGCTTTCAGGGTGGCAACTTTAGGGTAGGAGCAATCGCTGGACGTTCGCAATTTCGGTGTTGAATTTTGGCCAGATTGAGCAGGAGAGGCTGTGTACGTTGGCAGTTTTAGTAGGCTAAACAAGTTCAGAGCCCAAGTGTTTGTGGTTCGTTTGAGAGGTTACCAGTGGGAGATGAGGACCAGCAAGAGCTTTCAGGGCTGTCACCTTTAGTGTAGGAGTAATCGCTGGACGTTCGCAATTTCGCTATTGAATTTTGGCCAGGTTGAGCAGGAGAGTCTGTGTACGTTGGAAGTTTTAGTAGGCTAAACAAGTTCAGAGGCCAAGTGTTTGTGGTTCGTCTGAGAGGTTACCAGTGGGAGATGAGGACCTGCAAGAGCTTTCAGGGCTGGCACTTTAGTGTAGGAGCAATCCCTGGACGTTCGCAATTTCGGTGTTGAATTTTGGCCAGATTGAGCAGGAGAGGGCTGTGTACGTTGGGAGTTATAGTAGGCTAAACAAGTTCAGAGCCCAAGTGTTTGTGGTTCGTTTGAGAGGTTACCAGTGGGAGATGAGGACCAGCAAGAGCTTTTCAGGGCTGGCACCTTTAGTGTAAGAGCAATCGCTGGACGTTCGCAATTTCGGTGTTGAATTTTGGCCAGTTTGAGCGGAGAGGCTGTATACGTTGGAAGTTTTAGTAGGCTAAACAAGTTCAGAGCCCAAGTGTTTGTGGTTCGTTTGAGAGGTTACCAGTGGGAGATGAGGACCAGCAAGAGCTTTCAGGGCTGGCACCTTTAGTGTAGGAGCAATCGCCTGACGTTCGCAATTCCGGTGTTGAGCTCTGGCCAGATAGAGCAGGCGAGGGACTGTACGTTGGAAGTTTTAGTAGGCTAAACAAGTTCAGAGCCCAAGTGTTTGTGGTTCGTTTGAGAGGTTACCAGTGGGAGATGAGGACCAGCAAGAGCTTTCAGGCTGGCACCTTTAGTGTAGGAGCAATCGCTGGACGTTCGCAATTTCGGTGTTGAATTTTGGCCAGATTGAGCAGGAGAGGCTGTGTACGTTGGAAGTTTTAGTAGGCTAAACAAGTTCAGAGCCCAAGTGTTTGTGGTTCGTTTGAGAGGTTACCAGTGGGAGATGAGGACCAGCAAGAGCTTTCAGGTGAGCTTTCAGGGCTGGCACCTTTAGTGTAGGAGCAATCGCTGGACGTTCGCAATTTCGGTGTTGAGCTCTGACGTGAATTAGCGAAAGGAAGCGATGATACGTCTGGACCTTTGAGTGACTAAACAATTTCAGAGCCCAAGTGTTTGTGGTTCGTTTGAGAGGTTACCAGTGGGAGATGAGGACCAGCAAGAGCTTTCAGGGCTGGCACCTTTAGTGTAAGAGCAATCGCTGGACGTTCGCAATTTCGGTGTTGAATTTGGGCCAGATTGAGCAGGAGAGGTTGTGTACGTTGGAAGTTTTAGTAGGCTAAACAAGTTCAGAACCCAAGTGTTTGTGGTTCGTTTGAGAGGTTCCCAGTGGGAGATGAAGACCAGCAAGAGCTTTCAGGGCTGGCACCTTTAGTGTAGGAGCAATCGCTGGACGTTCGCAATTTCGGTGTTGAATTTTGGCCAGATTGAGCAGGAGAGGTTGTGTATGTTGGAAGTTTTAGTAGGCTAAACAAGTTCCGAGCCCAAGTGTTTGTGGTTCGTTTGAGACATTACCAGTGGGAGATGAGGACCAGCAAGAGCTTTCAGGGCTGGCACCTTTAGTGTAGGAGCAATCGCTGGATGTTCGCAATTTTGGTGTTCAGCTCTGGCCAGATTGAGCAGGCGAGGGAGTGTACGTTGGAAGTTTTAGTAGGCTAAACAAGTTCAGAGCCCAAGTGTTTGTTGTTCGTTTGAGAGCTTACCAGTGGGAGATGAGGACCAGCAAGAGCTTTCAGGGCTGGCACCTTTAGTGTAGGAGCAATCGCTGGACGTTCGCAATTTCGGTGTTGAATTTTGGCCAGATTCAGCAGGAGAGGCTGTGTACGTTGGGAGTTATAGTAGGCTAAACAAGTTCAGAGCCCAAGTGTTTGTGGTTCGTTTGAGAGGTTACCAGTGGGAGATGAGGACCAGCAAGAGCTTTCAGGGCTGGCACCTTTAGTGTAGGAGCAATCGCTGGACGTTCGCAATTCCGGTGTTGAGGTCTGGCCAGATAGAGCAGGCGAGGGACTGTACGTTGGAAGTTTTAGTAGCCTAAACAAGTTCAGAGCCCAAGTGTTTGTGGTTCGTTTGAGAGGTTACCAGTGGGAGATGAGGACCAGCAAGAGCTTTCAGGGCTGGCACCTTTAGTGTAGGAGCAATCGCTGGACGTTCGCAATTTCGGTGTTGAATTTTGGCCAGATTGAGCAGGAGAGGTTGTGTACGTTGGAAGTTTTAGTAGGCTAAACAAGTTCAGAGCCCAAGTGTTTGTGGTTCGTTTGAGAGGTTACCAGTGGGAGATGAAGACCAGCAAGAGCTTTCAGGGCTGGCACCTTTAGTGTAAGAGCAATCGCTGGACGTTCGCAATTTCGGTGTTGAATTTTGGCCAGATTGAGCAGGAGAGGCTGTGTACGTTGGAAGTTTTAGTAGGCTAAACAAGTTCAGAGCCCAAGTGTTTGTGGTTCGTTTGAGAGGTTACCAGTGGGAGATGAGGACCAGCAAGAGCTTTCAGGGCTGGCACCTTTAGTGTAGGAGCAATCCCTGGACGTTCGCAATTTCGGTGTTGAATTTCGGCCAGATTGAGCAGGAGAGGCTGTGTACGTTGGGAGTTATAGTAGGCTAAACAAGTTCAGAGCCCAAGTGTTTGTGGTTCGTTTGAGAGGTTACCAGTGGGAGATGAGGACCAGCAAGAGCTTTCAGGGCTGGCACCTTTAGTGTAGGAGCAATCCCTGGACGTTCGCAATTTCGGTGTTGAATTTCGGCCAGATTGAGCAGGAGAGGCTGTGTACGTTGGGAGTTATAGTAGGCTAAACAAGTTCAGAGCCCAAGTGTTTGTGGTTCGTTTGAGAGGTTCCCAGTGGGAGATGAGGACCAGCAAGAGCTTTCAGGGCTGGCACCTTTAGTGTAGGAGCAATCCCTGGACGTTCGCAATTTCTGTGATAAATTTTGGCCAGATTGAGCAGGAGAGGCTGTGTACGTTGGAAGTTTTAGTAGGCTAAACAAGTTCAGAGCCCAAGTGTTGGTGGTTCGTTTGAGAGGTTCCCAGTGGGAGATGAGGACCAGCAAGAGCTTTCAGGGCTGTCACCTTTACTGTAGGAGCAATCGCTGGACGTTCGCAATTCCGGTGTTGAGGTCTGGCCAGATAGAGCAGGCGAGGGAGTGTACGTTGGAAGTTTTAGTAGGCTAAACAAGTTCAGAGCCCAAGTGTTTGTGGTTCGTTTGAGAGGTTACCAGTGGGAGATGAGGACCAGCAAGAGCTTTCAGGGCTGGCAACTTTAGTGTAAGAGCAATCGCTGGACGTTCGCAATTTCGGTGTTGAGCTCTGACGTGAATTAGGGAAAGGAAGCGATGATACGTCTGGACCTTTGAGTGACTAAACAAGTTCCGAGCCCAAGTGTTTGTGGTTCGTTTGAGAGGTTACCAGTGGGAGATGAGGACCAGCAAGAGCTTTCAGGGCTGGCAACTTTAGGGTAGGAGCAATCGCTGGACGTTCGCAATTTCGGTGTTGAATTTTGGCCAGATTGAGCAGGAGAGGCTGTGTACGTTGGAAGTTTTAGTAGGCTAAACAAGTTCAGAGCCCAAGTGTTTGTGGTTCGTTTGAGAGGTTACCAGTGGGAGATGAGGACCAGCAAGAGCTTTCAGGGCTGTCACCTTTAGTGTAGGAGTAATCGCTGGACGTTCGCAATTTCGCTATTGAATTTTGGCCAGGTTGAGCAGGAGAGTCTGTGTACGTTGGAAGTTTTAGTAGGCTAAACAAGTTCAGAGGCCAAGTGTTTGTGGTTCGTCTGAGAGGTTACCAGTGGGAGATGAGGACCTGCAAGAGCTTTCAGGGCTGGCACCTTTAGTGTAGGAGCAATCCCTGGACGTTCGCAATTTCGGTGTTGAATTTTGGCCAGATTGAGCAGGAGAGGCTGTGTACGTTGGGAGTTATAGTAGGCTAAACAAGTTCAGAGCCCAAGTGTTTGTGGTTCGTTTGAGAGGTTACCAGTGGGAGATGAGGACCAGCAAGAGCTTTCAGGGCTGGCACCTTTAGTGTAAGAGCAATCGCTGGACGTTCGCAATTTCGGTGTTGAATTTTGGCCAGTTTGAGCCGGAGAGGCTGTATACGTTGGAAGTTTTAGTAGGCTAAACAAGTTCAGAGCCCAAGTGTTTGTGGTTCGTTTGAGAGGTTACCAGTGGGAGATGAGGACCAGCAAGAGCTTTCAGGGCTGGCACCTTTAGTGTAGGAGCAACCGCCTGACGTTCGCAATTCCGGTGTTGAGCTCTGGCCAGATAGAGCAGGCGAGGGACTGTACGTTGGAAGTTTTAGTAGGCTAAACAAGTTCAGAGCCCAAGTGTTTGTGGTTCGTTTGAGAGGTTACCAGTGGGAGATGAGGACCAGCAAGAGCTTTCAGGGCTGGCACCTTTAGTGTAGGAGCAATCGCTGGACGTTCGCAATTTCGGTGTTGAATTTTGGCCAGATTGAGCAGGAGAGGCTGTGTACGTTGGAAGTTTTAGTAGGCTAAACAAGTTCAGAGCCCAAGTGTTTGTGGTTCGTTTGAGAGGTTACCAGTGGGAGATGAGGACCAGCAAGAGCTTTCAGGGCTGGCACCTTTAGTGTAGGAGCAATCGCTGGACGTTCGCAATTTCGGTGTTGAGCTCTGACGTGAATTAGCGAAAGGAAGCGATGATACGTCTGGACCTTTGAGTGACTAAACAATTTCAGAGCCCAAGTGTTTGTGGTTCGTTTGAGAGGTTACCAGTGGGAGATGAGGACCAGCAAGAGCTTTCAGGGCTGGCACCTTTAGTGTAAGAGCAATCACTGGACGTTCGCAATTTCGGTTGTTGAATTTTGGCCAGATTGAGCAGGAGAGGCAGTGTACGTTGGAAGTTTTAGTAGGCTAAACAAGTTCAGAGCCCAAGTGTTTGTGGTTCGTTTGAGAGGTTACCAGTGGGAGATGAGGACCAGCAAGAGCTTTCAGGGCTGGCACCTTTAGTGTAAGAGCAATCGCTGGACGTTCGCAATTTCGGTGATAAATTTTGGCCAGTTTGAGCCGGAGAGTCTGTGTACGTTGGGAGTTATAGTAGGCTAAACAAGTTCAGAGCCCAAGTGTTTGTGGTTCGTTTGAGAGGTTCCCAGTGGGAGATGAGGACCAGCAAGAGCTTTCAGGGCTGGCACCTTTAGTGTAGGAGCAATCGCTGGACGTTCGCAATTTCGGTGTTGAATTTTGGCCAGATTCAGCAGGAGAGGCTGTGTACGTTGGGAGTTATAGTAGGCTAAACAAGTTCAGAGCCCAAGTGTTTGTGGTTCGTTTGAGAGGTTACCAGTGGGAGATGAGGACCAGCAAGAGCTTTCAGGGCTGGCACCTTTAGTGTAGGAGCAATCGCTGGACGTTCGCAATTCCGGTGTTGAGGTCTGGCCAGATAGAGCAGGCGAGGGAGTGTACGTTGGAAGTTTTAGTAGCCTAAACAAGTTCAGAGCCCAAGTGTTTGTGGTTCGTTTGAGAGGTTACCAGTGGGAGATGAAGACCAGCAAGAGCTTTCAGGGCTGGCACCTTTAGTGTAGGAGCATTCGCTGGACGTTCGCAATTTCGGTGTTCAGCTCTGACCAGATTGAGCAGGCGAGGGAGTGTACGTTGGAAGTTTTAGGAGGCTAAACAAGTTCAGAACCCAAGTGTTTATGGTTCGTTTGAGAGGTTACCAGTGGGAGATGAGGACCAGCAAGAGCTTTCAGGGCTGGCACCTTTAGTGTAGGAGCAATCGCTGGACGTTCGCAATTTCGGTGTTGAATTTTGGCCACGTTGAGCAGGAGAGGTTGTGTATGTTGGAAGTTTTAGTAGGCTAAACAAGTTCAGAGCCCAAGTGTTTGTGGTTCGTTTGAGAGGTTACCAGTGGGAGATGAAGACCAGCAAGAGCTTTCAGGGCTGGCACCTTTAGTGTAAGAGCAATCGCTGGACGTTCGCAATTTCGGTGTTGAATTTTGGCCAGATTGAGCAGGAGAGGCTGTGTACGTTGGAAGTTTTAGTAGGCTAAACAAGTTCAGAGCCCAAGTGTTTGTGGTTCGTTTGAGAGGTTACCAGTGGGAGATGAGGACCAGCAAGAGCTTTCAGGGCTGGCACCTTTAGTGTAGGAGCAATCCCTGGACGTTCGCAATTTCGGTGTTGAATTTGGGCCAGATTGAGCAGGAGAGGCTGTGTACGTTGGGAGTTATAGTAGGCTAAACAAGTTCAGAGCCCAAGTGTTTGTGGTTCGTTTGAGAGGTTACCAGTGGGAGATGAGGACCAGCAAGAGCTTTCAGGGCTGGCACCTTTAGTGTAGGAGCAATCGCTGGACGTTCGCAATTTCGGTGTTCAGCTCTGGCCAGATAGAGCAGGAGAGGCAGTGTACGTTGGAAGTTTTAGTAGCCTAAACAAGTTCAGAGCCCAAGTGTTTGTGGTTCGTTTGAGAGGTTCCCAGTGGGAGATGAGGACCAGCAAGAGCTTTCAGGGCTGGCAACTTTAGTGTAAGAGCAATCGCTGGACGTTCGCAATTTCGGTGTTCAGCTCTGGCCAGTTTGAGCAGGCGAGGGAGTGTACGTTGGAAGTTATAGTAGCCTAAACAAGTTCAGAGCCCAAGTGTTTGTGGTTCGTTTGAGAGGCTACCAGTGGGAGATGAGGACCAGCAAGAGCTTTCAGGGCTGGCACCTTTAGTGTAGGAGCAATCGCTGGACGTTCGCAATTCCGGTGTTGAGCTCTGGCCAGATTGAGCAGGCGAGGGAGTGTACGTTGGTAGTTTTAGTAGCCTAACAAGTTCAGGGCCCAAGTGTTTGTGGTTCGTTTGAGAGGTTCCCAGTGGGAGATGAGGACCAGCAAGAGCTTTCAGGGCTGGCACCTTTAGTGTAAGAGCAATCGTTGGACGTTCGCAATTTCGGTGTTGAGCTCTGACGTGAATTAGGGAAAGGAAGCGATGATACGTCTGGACCTTTGAGTGACTAAACAAGTTCCGAGCCCAAGTGTTTGTGGTTCGTTTGAGAGGTTACCAGTGGGAGATGAGGACCAGCAAGAGCTTTCAGGGCTGGCAACTTTAGGGTAGGAGCAATCGCTGGACGTTCGCAATTTCGGTGTTGAATTTTGGCCAGATTGAGCAGGAGAGGCTGTGTACGTTGGAAGTTTTAGTAGGCTAAACAAGTTCAGAGCCCAAGTGTTTGTGGTTCGTTTGAGAGGTTACCAGTGGGAGATGAGGACCAGCAAGAGCTTTCAGGGCTGTCACCTTTAGTGTAGGAGTAATCGCTGGACGTTCGCAATTTCGCTATTGAATTTTGGCCAGGTTGAGCAGGAGAGTCTGTGTACGTTGGAAGTTTTAGTAGGCTAAACAAGTTCAGAGGCCAAGTGTTTGTGGTTCGTCTGAGAGGTTACCAGTGGGAGATGAGGACCTGCAAGAGCTTTCAGGGCTGGCACCTTTAGTGTAGGAGCAATCCCTGGACGTTCGCAATTTCGGTGTTGAATTTTGGCCAGATTGAGCAGGAGAGGCTGTGTACGTTGGGAGTTATAGTAGGCTAAACAAGTTCAGAGCCCAAGTGTTTGTGGTTCGTTTGAGAGGTTACCAGTGGGAGATGAGGACCAGCAAGAGCTTTCAGGGCTGGCACCTTTAGTGTAAGAGCAATCGCTGGACGTTCGCAATTTCGGTGTTGAATTTTGGCCAGTTTGAGCCGGAGAGGCTGTATACGTTGGAAGTTTTAGTAGGCTAAACAAGTTCAGAGCCCAAGTGTTTGTGGTTCGTTTGAGAGGTTACCAGTGGGAGATGAGGACCAGCAAGAGCTTTCAGGGCTGGCACCTTTAGTGTAGGAGCAATCGCCTGACGTTCGCAATTCCGGTGTTGAGCTCTGGCCAGATAGAGCAGGCGAGGGACTGTACGTTGGAAGTTTTAGTAGGCTAAACAAGTTCAGAGCCCAAGTGTTTGTGGTTCGTTTGAGAGGTTACCAGTGGGAGATGAGGACCAGCAAGAGCTTTCAGGGCTGGCACCTTTAGTGTAGGAGCAATCGCTGGACGTTCGCAATTTCGGTGTTGAATTTTGGCCAGATTGAGCAGGAGAGGTTGTGTACGTTGGAAGTTTTAGTAGGCTAAACAAGTTCAGAGCCCAAGTGTTTGTGGTTCGTTTGAGAGGTTACCAGTGGGAGATGAGGACCAGCAAGAGCTTTCAGGGCTGGCACCTTTAGTGTAGGAGCAATCGCTGGACGTTCGCAATTTCGGTGTTGAGCTCTGACGTGAATTAGCGAAAGGAAGCGATGATACGTCTGGACCTTTGAGTGACTAAACAATTTCAGAGCCCAAGTGTTTGTGGTTCGTTTGAGAGGTTACCAGTGGGAGATGAGGACCAGCAAGAGCTTTCAGGGCTGGCACCTTTAGTGTAAGAGCAATCGCTGGACGTTCGCAATTTCGGTGTTGAATTTGGGCCAGATTGAGCAGGAGAGGTTGTGTACGTTGGAAGTTTTAGTAGGCTAAACAAGTTCAGAACCCAAGTGTTTGTGGTTCGTTTGAGAGGTTCCCAGTGGGAGATGAAGACCAGCAAGAGCTTTCAGGGCTGGCACCTTTAGTGTAGGAGCAATCGCTGGACGTTCGCAATTTCGGTGTTGAATTTTGGCCAGATTGAGCAGGAGAGGTTGTGTATGTTGGAAGTTTTAGTAGGCTAAACAAGTTCCGAGCCCAAGTGTTTGTGGTTCGTTTGAGACATTACCAGTGGGAGATGAGGACCAGCAAGAGCTTTCAGGGCTGGCACCTTTAGTGTAGGAGCAATCGCTGGATGTTCGCAATTTCGGTGTTCAGCTCTGGCCAGATTGAGCAGGCGAGGGAGTGTACGTTGGAAGTTTTAGTAGGCTAAACAAGTTCAGAGCCCAAGTGTTTGTTGTTCTTTTGAGAGCTTACCAGTGGGAGATGAGGACCAGCAAGAGCTTTCAGGGCTGGCACCTTTAGTGTAGGAGCAATCGCTGGACGTTCGCAATTTCGGTGTTGAATTTTGGCCAGATTCAGCAGGAGAGGCTGTGTACGTTGGGAGTTATAGTAGGCTAAACAAGTTCAGAGCCCAAGTGTTTGTGGTTCGTTTGAGAGGTTACCAGTGGGAGATGAGGACCAGCAAGAGCTTTCAGGGCTGGCACCTTTAGTGTAGGAGCAATCGCTGGACGTTCGCAATTCCGGTGTTGAGGTCTGGCCAGATAGAGCAGGCGAGGGACTGTACGTTGGAAGTTTTAGTAGCCTAAACAAGTTCAGAGCCCAAGTGTTTGTGGTTCGTTTGAGAGGTTACCAGTGGGAGATGAGGACCAGCAAGAGCTTTCAGGGCTGGCACCTTTAGTGTAGGAGCAATCGCTGGACGTTCGCAATTTCGGTGTTGAATTTTGGCCAGATTGAGCAGGAGAGGTTGTGTACGTTGGAAGTTTTAGTAGGCTAAACAAGTTCAGAGCCCAAGTGTTTGTGGTTCGTTTGAGAGGTTACCAGTGGGAGATGAAGACCAGCAAGAGCTTTCAGGGCTGGCACCTTTAGTGTAAGAGCAATCGCTGGACGTTCGCAATTTCGGTGTTGAATTTTGGCCAGATTGAGCAGGAGAGGCTGTGTACGTTGGAAGTTTTAGTAGGCTAAACAAGTTCAGAGCCCAAGTGTTTGTGGTTCGTTTGAGAGGTTACCAGTGGGAGATGAGGACCAGCAAGAGCTTTCAGGGCTGGCACCTTTAGTGTAGGAGCAATCCCTGGACGTTCGCAATTTCGGTGTTGAATTTCGGCCAGATTGAGCAGGAGAGGCTGTGTACGTTGGGAGTTATAGTAGGCTAAACAAGTTCAGAGCCCAAGTGTTTGTGGTTCGTTTGAGAGGTTACCAGTGGGAGATGAGGACCAGCAAGAGCTTTCAGGGCTGGCACCTTTAGTGTAGGAGCAATCGCTGGACGTTCGCAATTTCGGTGTTCAGCTCTGGCCAGATAGAGCAGGAGAGGCAGTGTACGTTGGAAGTTTTAGTAGCCTAAACAAGTTCAGAGCCCAAGTGTTTGTGGTTCGTTTGAGAGGTTCCCAGTGGGAGATGAGGACCAGCAAGAGCTTTCAGGGCTGGCAACTTTAGTGTAAGAGCAATCGCTGGACGTTCGCAATTTCGGTGTTCAGCTCTGGCCAGTTTGAGCAGGCGAGGGAGTGTACGTTGGAAGTTATAGTAGCCTAAACAAGTTCAGAGCCCAAGTGTTTGTGGTTCGTTTGAGAGGCTACCAGTGGGAGATGAGGACCAGCAAGAGCTTTCAGGGCTGGCACCTTTAGTGTAGGAGCAATCGCTGGACGTTCGCAATTCCGGTGTTGAGCTCTGGCCAGATTGAGCAGGCGAGGGAGTGTACGTTGGTAGTTTTAGTAGCCTAACAAGTTCAGGGCCCAAGTGTTTGTGGTTCGTTTGAGAGGTTCCCAGTGGGAGATGAGGACCAGCAAGAGCTTTCAGGGCTGGCACCTTTAGTGTAGGAGCAATCCCTGGACGTTCGCAATTTCGGTGTTGAATTTTGGCCAGATTGAGCAGGAGAGGCTGTGTACATTGGAAGTTTTAGTAGGCTAAACAAGTTCAGAGCCCAAGTGTTTGTGGTTCGTTTGAGAGGTTACCAGTGGGAGATGAGGACCAGCAAGAGCTTTCAGGGCTGGCACCTTTAGTGTAGGAGCAATCGTTGGATGTTGGCAATTTCGGTGTTGAATTTTGGCCAGATTGAGCAGGAGAGGCAGTGTACGTTGGAAGTTTTAGTAGGCTAAACAAGTTCAGAGCCCAAGTGTTTGTGGTTCGTTTGAGAGGTTACCAGTGGGAGATGAGGACCAGCAAGAGCTTTCAGGGCTGGCACCTTTAGTGTAAGAGCAATCGCTGGACGTTCGCAATTTCGGTGATAAATTTTGGCCAGTTTGAGCCGGAGAGTCTGTGTACGTTGGAAGTTTTAGTAGGCTAAACAAGTTCAGAGCCCAAGTGTTTGTGGTTCGTTTGAGAGGTTCCCAGTGGGAGATGAGGACCAGCAAGAGCTTTCAGGGCTGGCACCTTTAGTGTAGGAGCAATCGCTGGACGTTCGCAATTCCGGTGTTGAGCTCTGGCCAGATAGAGCAGGCGAGGGAGTGTACGTTGGAAGTTTTAGTAGGCTAAACAAGTTCAGAGCCCAAGTGTTTGTGGTTCGTTTGAGAGGTTACCAGTGGGAGATGAGGACCAGCAAGAGCTTTCAGGGCTGGCACCTTTAGTGTAGGAGCAATCGCCTGACGTTCGCAATTCCGGTGTTGAGCTCTGGCCAGATTGAGCAGGCGAGGGAGTGTACGTTGGAAGTTTTAGTAGGCTAAACAAGTTCAGAGCCCAAGTGTTTGTGGTTCGTTTGAGAGGTTACCAGTGGGAGATGAGGACCAGCAAGAGCTTTCAGGGCTGGCACCTTTAGTGTAGGAGCAATCGCCTGACGTTCGCAATTCTGGTGTTGAATTTGGGCCAGATTGAGCAGGAGAGGTTGTGTACGTTGGAAGTTTTAGTAGGCTAAACAAGTTCAGAGCCGAAGTGTTTGTGGTTCGTTTGAGACATTACCAGTGGGAGATGAGGACCAGCAAGAGCTTTCAGGGCTGGCACCTTTAGTGTAGGAGCAACCGCTGGACGTTCGCAATTTCGCTATTGAATTTTGGCCAGATTGAGCCGGAGAGGCTGTGTACGTTGGAAGTTTTAGTAGGCTAAACAAGTTCAGAGCCCAAGTGTTTGTGGTTCGTTTGAGAGGTTACCAGTGGGAGATGAAGACCAGCAAGAGCTTTCAGGGCTGGCACCTTTAGTGTAGGAGCAATCGCCTGACGTTCGCAATTCCGGTGTTGAGGTCTGGCCAGATAGAGCAGGCGAGGGAGTGTACGTTGGAAGTTTTAGTAGGCTAAACAAGTTCAGAGCCCAAGTGTTTGTGGTTCGTTTGAGAGGTTACCAGTGGGAGATGAGGACCAGCAAGAGCTTTCAGGGCTGGCACCTTTAGTGTAGGAGCAATCGCTGGACGTTCGCAATTTCGGTATTGAATTTTGGCCAGATTGAGTAGGAGAGGCTGTGTACGTTGGAAGTTTTAGTAGGCTAAACAAGTTCAGAGCCCAAGTGTTTGTGGTTCGTTTGAGAGGTTCCCAGTGGGAGATGAAGACCAGCAAGAGCTTTCAGGGCTGGCACCTTTAGTGTAGGAGCAATCGCTGGACGTTCGCAATTTCGGTGTTGAATTTTGGCCAGATTGAGCAGGAGAGGGAGTGTATGTTGGAAGTTTTAGGAGGCTAAACAAGTTCAGAGCCCAAGTGTTTGTTGTTCGTTTGAGACATTAGCAGTGGGAGATGAGGACCAGCAAGAGCTTTCAGGGCTGGCACCTTTAGTGTAGGAGCAATCGCTGGACGTTCGCAATTTCGGTGTTGAATTTTGGCCAGATTCAGCAAGAGAGGCTGTGTACGTTGGGAGTTATAGTAGGCTAAACAAGTTCCGAGCCCAAGTGTTTGTGGTTCGTTTGAGAGGTTACCAGTGGGAGATGAGGACCAGCAAGAGCTTTCAGGGCTGGCACCTTTAGTGTAGGAGCAATCGCTGGACGTTCGCAATTTCTGTGTTGAGCTCTGACCAGATTGAGCAGGCGAGGGAGTGTACGTTGGAAGTTTTAGGAGGCTAAACAAGTTCATAACCCAAGTGTTTAAGGTTCGTTTGAGAGGTTACCAGTGGGAGATGAGGACCAGCAAGAGCTTTCAGGGCTGGCACCTTTAGTGTAGGAGCAATCGCTGGATGTTCGCAATTTCGGTGTTGAGCTCTGGCCAGATTGAGCAGGCGAGGGAGTGTACGTTGGAAGTTTTAGTAGGCTAAACAAGTTCAGAGCCCAAGTGTTTGTGGTTCGTTTGAGAGGTTACCAGTGGGAGATGAAGACGAGCAAGAGCTTTCAGGGCTGGCACCTTTACTGTAGGAGCAATCGTTGGACGTTCGCAATTTCGGTATTGAATTTTGGCCAGATTGAGCAGGCGAGGGAGTGTACGTTGGAAGTTTTAGTAGGCTAAACAAGTTCAGAGCCCAAGTGTTTGTGGTTCGTTTGAGAGGTTACCAGTGGGAGATGAGGACCAGCAAGAGCTTTCAGGGCTGGCACCTTTCGTGTAGGAGCATTCGCTGGACGTTCGCAATTTCTGTGATAAATTTTGGCCAGATTGAGCAGGCGAGGGAGTGTACGTTGGAAGTTTTAGTAGGCTAAACAAGTTCAGAGCCCAAGTGTTTGTGGTTCGTTTGAGAGGTTCCCAGTGGGAGATGAGGACCAGCAAGAGCTTTCAGGGCTGGCACCTTTAGTGTAGGAGCAATCCCTGGACGTTCGCAATTTCTGTGATAAATTTTGGCCAGATTGAGCAGGAGAGGCTGTGTACGTTGGAAGTTTTAGTAGGCTAAACAAGTTCAGAGCCCAAGTGTTTGTGGTTCGTTTGAGAGGTTACCAGTGGGAGATGAGGACCAGCAAGAGCTTTCAGGGCTGGCACCTTTAGTGTAGGAGCAATCGCTGGACGTTCGCAATTTCGGTGTTGAGCTCTGACGTGAATTAGAGAAAGGAAGCGATGATACGTCTGGACCTTTGAGTGACTAAACAAGTTCAGAGCCCAAGTGTTTGTGGTTCGTTTGAGAGGTTACCAGTGGGAGATGAGGACCAGCAAGAGCTTTCAGGGCTGGCACGTTTAGTGTAGGAGCATTCGCTGGACGTTCGCAATTTCGGTGTTGAATTTGGGCCAGATTGAGCAGGAGAGGTTGTATACGTTGGAAGTTTTAGTAGCCTAAACAAGTTCAGAGCCCAAGTGTTTGTGGTTCGTTTGAGAGGTTACCAGAGGGAGATGAGGACCAGCAAGAGCTTTCAGGGCTGGCACCTTTAGTGTAGGAGCAATCGCTGGACGTTCGCAATTTCGGTGTTGAATTTTGGGCAGATTGAGCAGGAGAGGCTGTGTACATTGTAAGTTTTAGTAGGCTAAATAAGTTCAGAGCCCAAGTGTTTGTGGTTCGTTTGAGAGGTTACCAGTGGGAGATGAGGACCAGCAAGAGCTTTCAGGGCTGGCACCTTTAGTGTAGGAGCAATCGCTGGACGTTCACAATTTCGGTGATAAATTTTGACCAGATTGAGCGGGAGAGGCTGTGTACGTTGGAAGTTTTAGTAGGCTAAACAAGTTCAGAGCCCAAGTGTGTATTGTTCGTTTGAGAGGTTACCAGTGGGAGATGAGGACCAGCAAGAGCTTTCAGGGCTGGCACCTTTAGTGTAGGAGCAATCGCTGGACGTTCGCAATTTCGGTGTTGAATTTTGGCCAGATTCAGCAGGAGAGGCTGTGTACGTTGGGAGTTATAGTAGGCTAAACAAGTTCAGAGCCCAAGTGTTTGTGGTTCGTTTGAGAGGTTACCAGTGGGAGATGAGGACCAGCAAGAGCTTTCAGGGCTGGCACCTTTCGTGTAGGAGCAATCGCTGGACGTTCGCAATTTCGTTGTTCAGCTCTGGCCAGATTGAGCAGGAGAGGCTGTGTACGTAGGAAGTTTTAGTAGGCTAAACAAGTTCAGAGCCCAAGTGTTTATGGTTCGTTTGAGAGGTTACCAGTGGGAGATGAGGACCAGCAAGAGCTTTCAGGGCTGGCACCTTTAGTGTAGGAGCAATCGCTGGACGTTCGCAATTTCGGTGTTCAGCTCTGACCAGATTGAGCAGGCGAGGGAGTGTACGTTGGAAGTTTTAGGAGGCTAAACAAGTTCAGAACCCAAGTGTTTATGGTTCGTTTGAGAGGTTACCAGTGGGAGATGAGGACCAGCAAGAGCTTTCAGGGCTGGCACCTTTAGTGTAGGAGCAATCGCTGGATGTTCGCAATTTCGGTGTTGAATTTTGGGCAGATTGAGCAGGAGAGGCTGTGTACAATGTAAGTTTTAGTAGGCTAAACAAGTTCAGAGCCCAAGTGTTTGTGGTTCGTTTGAGAGGTTACCAGTGGGAGATGAGGACCAGCAAGAGCTTTCAGGGCTGGCACCTTTAGTGTAGGAGCAATCGCTGGACGTTCGCAATTCCGGTGTTGAGCTCTGGCCAGATTTAGCAGGCGAGGGAGTGTACGTTGGAAGTTTTAGTAGGCTAAACAAGTTCAGAGCCCAAGTGTTTGTGGTTCGTTTGAGAGGTTACCAGTGGGAGATGAAGACCAGCAAGAGCTTTCAGGGCTGGCACCTTTAGTGTAGGAGCAATCGTTGGACGTTCACAATTTCGGTATTGAATTTTGGCCAGATTGAGCAGGCGAGGGAGTGTACGTTGGAAGTTTTAGTAGGCTAAACAAGTTCAGAGCCCAAGTGTTTGTGGTTCGTTTGAGAGGTTACCAGTGGGAAATGAGGACCAGCAAGAGCTTTCAGGGCTGGCACCTTTAGTGTAGGAGCAATCCCTGGACGTTCGCAATTTCTGTGATAAATTTTGGCCAGATTGAGCAGGAGAGGCTGTGTACGTTGGAAGTTTTAGTAGGCTAAACAAGTTCAGAGCCCAAGTGTTTGTGGTTCGTTTGAGAGGTTCCCAGTGGGAGATGAGGACCAGCAAGAGCTTTCAGGGCTGGCACCTTTAGTGTAGGAGCAATCCCTGGACGTTCGCAATTTCTGTGATAAATTTTGGCCAGATTGAGCAGGAGAGGCTGTGTACGTTGGAAGTTTTAGTAGGCTAAACAAGTTCAGAGCCCAAGTGTTTGTGGTTCGTTTGAGAGGTTACCAGTGGGAGATGAGGACCAGCAAGAGCTTTCAGGGCTGGCACCTTTAGTGTAGGAGCAATCGCCTGACGTTCGCAATTCCGGTGTTGAGGTCTGGCCAGATAGAGCAGGCGAGGGAGTGTACGTTGGAAGTTTTAGTAGGCTAAACAAGTTCAGAGCCCAAGTGTTTGTGGTTCGTTTGAGAGGTTACCAGTGGGAGATGAGGACCAGCAAGAGCTTTCAGGGCTGGCACCTTTAGCGTAGGAGCAATTACTGGACGTTCGCAATTTCGGTGTTGAGCTCTGACGTGAATTAGGGAAAGGAAGCGATGATACGTCTGGACCTTTGAGTGACTAAACAAGTTCAGAGCCCAAGTGTTTGTGGTTCGTTTGAGAGGTTACCAGTGGGAGATGAGGACCAGCAAGAGCTTTCAGGGCTGGCACCTTTAGTGTAGGAGCAATCGCTGGACGTTCGCAATTTCGGTATTGAATTTTGGCCAGATTGAGCAGGAGAGGGAGTGTATGTTGGAAGTTTTAGTAGGCTAAACAAGTTCAGAGCCCAAGTGTTTGTGGTTCTTTTGAGACATTACCAGTGGGAGATGAGGACCAGCAAGAGCTTTCAGGGCTGGCACCTTTAGTGTAGGAGCAATCGCTGGACGTTCACAATTTCGGTGATAAATTTTGGCCAGATTGAGCAGGAGAGGCTGTGTACGTTGGAAGTTTTAGTAGGCTAAACAAGTTCAGAGCCCAAGTGTTTGTGGTTCGTTTGAGAGGTTCCCAGTGGGAGATGAGGACCAGCAAGAGCTTTCAGGGCTGGCACCTTTAGTGTAGGAGCAATCGCTGGACGTTCGCAATTTCGGTGTTGAATTTTGGCCAGATTCAGCAGGAGAGGCTGTGTACGTTGGGAGTTATAGTAGGCTAAACAAGTTCCGAGCCCAAGTGTTTGTGGTTCGTTTGAGAGGTTACCAGTGGGAGATGAGGACCAGCAAGAGCTTTCAGGGCTGGCACCTTTAGTGTAGGAGCAATCGCTGGACGTTCACAATTTCATTGTTCAGCTCTGGCCAGATTGAGCAGGAGAGGCTGTGTACGTTGGAACTTTTAGTAGGCTAAACAAGTTCAGAGCCCAAGTGTTTATGGTTCGTTTGAGAGGTTACCAGTGGGAGATGAGGACCAGCAAGAGCTTTCAGGGCTGGCACCTTTAGTGTAGGAGCAATCGCTGGACGTTCGCACTTCAAGTGTTCAGCTCTGGCCAGATTAAGCAGGAGAGGCTGTGTACGTTGGAAGTTTTAGTAGGCTAAACAAGCTCAGAGCCCAAGTGTTTGTGGTTCATTTGAGAGGTTACCAGTGGGAGATGAGGACCAGCAAGAGCTTTCAGGGCTGGCACCTTTAGTGTAGGAGCATTCGCTGGACGTTCGCAATTTCGGTGTTCAGCTCTGACCAGATTTAGCAGGCGAGGGAGTGTACGTTGGAAGTTTTAGGAGGTAAACAAGTTCAGAAACCAAGTGTTTATGGTTCGTTTGAGAGGTTACCAGTGGGAGATGAGGACCAGCAAGAGCTTTCAGGGCTGGCACCTTTAGTGTAGGAGCAATCGCTGGACGTTCACAATTTCGGTGATAAATTTTGACCAGATTGAGCGGGAGAGGCTGTGTACGTTGGAAGTTTTAGTAGGCTAAACAAGTTCAGAGCCCAAGTGTTTGTGGTTCGTTTGAGAGGTTACCAGTGGGAGATGAGGACCAGCAAGAGCTTTCAGGGCTGGCACCTTTAGTGTAGGAGCAATCGCTGGACGTTCGCAATTTCGGTGTTGAATTTTGGCCAGATTCAGCAGGAGAGGCTGTGTACGTTGGGAGTTATAGTAGGCTAAACAAGTTCAGAGCCCAAGTGTTTGTGGTTCGTTTGAGAGGTTACCAGTGGGAGATGAGGACCAGCAAGAGCTTTCAGGGCTGGCACCTTTCGTGTAGGAGCAATCGCTGGACGTTCGCAATTTCATTGTTCAGCTCTGGCCAGATTGAGCAGGAGAGGCTGTGTACGTTGGAAGTTTTAGTAGGCTAAACAAGTTCAGAGCCCAAGTGTTTGTGGTTCGTTTGAGAGGTTACCAGTGGGAGATGAGGACCAGCAAGAGCTTTCAGGGCTGGCACCTTTAGTGTAGGAACATTCGCTGGACGTTCGCAATTTCGGTGTTCAGCTCTGACCAGATTGAGCAGGCGAGGGAGTGTACGTTGGAAGTTTTAGGAGGCTAAACAAGTTCAGAACCCAAGTGTTTATGGTTCGTTTGAGAGGTTACCAGTGGGAGATGAGGACCAGCAAGAGCTTTCAGGGCTGGCACCTTTAGTGTAGGAGCAATCGCTGGATGTTGGCAATTTCGGTGTTGAATTTTGGGCAGATTGAGCAGGAGAGGCTGTGTACATTGTAAGTTTTAGTAGGCTAAACAAGTTCAGAGCCCAAGTGTTTGTGGTTCGTTTGAGAGGTTCCCAGTGGGAGATGAGGACCAGCAAGAGCTTTCAGGGCTGGCACCTTTAGTGTAGGAGCAATCGCTGGACGTTCGCAATTCCGGTGTTGAGCTCTGGCCAGATTTAGCAGGCGAGGGAGTGTACGTTGGAAGTTTTAGTAGGCTAAACAAGTTCAGAGCCCAAGTGTTTGTGGTTCGTTTGAGAGGTTACCAGTGGGAGATGAAGACCAGCAAGAGCTTTCAGGGCTGGCACCTTTAGTGTAGGAGCAATCGTTGGACGTTCGCAATTTCGGTATTGAATTTTGGCCAGATTGAGCAGGCGAGGGAGTGTACGTTGGAAGTTTTAGTAGGCTAAACAAGTTCAGAGCCCAAGTGTTTGTGGTTCGTTTGAGAGGTTACCAGTGGGAAATGAGGACCAGCAAGAGCTTTCAGGGCTGGCACCTTTAGTGTAGGAGCAATCCCTGGACGTTCGCAATTTCTGTGATAAATTTTGGCCAGATTGAGCAGGAGAGGCTGTGTACGTTGGAAGTTTTAGTAGGCTAAACAAGTTCAGAGCCCAAGTGTTTGTGGTTCGTTTGAGAGGTTCCCAGTGGGAGATGAGGACCAGCAAGAGCTTTCAGGGCTGGCACCTTTAGTGTAGGAGCAATCCCTGGACGTTCGCAATTTCTGTGATAAATTTTGGCCAGATTCAGCAGGAGAGGCTGTGTACGTTGGAAGTTTTAGTAGGCTAAACAAGTTCAGAGCCCAAGTGTTTGTGGTTCGTTTGAGAGGTTACCAGTGGGAGATGAGGACCAGCAAGAGCTTTCAGGGCTGGCACCTTTAGTGTAGGAGCAATCGCCTGACGTTCGCAATTCCGGTGTTGAGGTCTGGCCAGATAGAGCAGGCGAGGGAGTGTACGTTGGAAGTTTTAGTAGGCTAAACAAGTTCAGAGCCCAAGTGTTTGTGGTTCGTTTGAGAGGTTACCAGTGGGAGATGAGGACCAGCAAGAGCTTTCAGGGCTGGCACCTTTAGCGTAGGAGCAATTGCTGGACGTTCGCAATTTCGGTGTTGAGCTCTGACGTGAATTAGGGAAAGGAAGCGATGATACGTCTGGACCTTTGAGTGACTAAACAAGTTCAGAGCCCAAGTGTTTGTGGTTCGTTTGAGAGGTTACCAGTGGGAGATGAGGACCAGCAAGAGCTTTCAGGGCTGGCACCTTTAGTGTAAGAGCAATCGCTGGACGTTCGCAATTTCGGTGATAAATTTTGGCCAGATTGAGCAGGCGAGGGAGTGTACGTTGGAAGTTTTAGTAGGCTAAACAAGTTCAGAGCCCAAGTGTTTGTGGTTCGTTTGAGAGGTTCCCAGTGGGAGATGAAGACCAGCAAGAGCTTTCAGGGCTGGCACCTTTAGTGTAGGAGCAATCGCTGGACGTTCGCAATTTCGGTATTGAATTTTGGCCAGATTGAGCAGGAGATGTTGTATACGTTGGAAGTTTTAGTAGGCTAAACAAGTTCAGAGCCCAAGTGTTTGTGGTTCTTTTGAGACATTACCAGTGGGAGATGAGGACCAGCAAGAGCTTTCAGGGCTGGCACCTTTAGTGTAGGAGCAATCGCTGGACGTTCACAATTTCGGTGATAAATTTTGGCCAGATTGAGCAGGAGAGGCTGTGTACGTTGGAAGTTTTAGTAGGCTAAACAAGTTCAGAGCCCAAGTGTTTGTGGTTCGTTTGAGAGGTTACCAGTGGGAGATGAGGACCAGCAAGAGCTTTCAGGGCTGTCACCTTTAGTGTAGGAGCAATCGCTGGACGTTCGCAATTTCGGTGTTGAATTTTGGCCAGATTCAGCAGGAGAGGCTGTGTACGTTGGGAGTTATAGTAGGCTAAACAAGTTCCGAGCCCAAGTGTTTGTGGTTCGTTTGAGAGGTTACCAGTGGGAGATGAGGACCAGCAAGAGCTTTCAGGGCTGGCACCTTTCGTGTAGGAGCAATCGCTGGACGTTCGCAATTTCGTTGTTCAGCTCTGGCCAGATTGAGCAGGAGAGGCTGTGTACGTTGGAACTTTTAGTAGGCTAAACAAGTTCAGAGCCCAAGTGTTTATGGTTCGTTTGAGAGGTTACCAGTGGGAGATGAGGACCAGCAAGAGCTTTCAGGGCTGGCACCTTTAGTGTAGGAGCATTCGCTGGACGTTCGCAATTTCGGTGTTCAGCTCTGACCAGATTGAGCAGGCGAGGGAGTGTACGTTGGAAGTTTTAGGAGGTAAACAAGTTCAGAACCCAAGTGTTTATGGTTCGTTTGAGAGGTTACCAGTGGGAGATGAGGACCAGCAAGAGCTTTCAGGGCTGGCACCTTTAGTGTAGGAGCAATCGCCTGACGTTCGCAATTCCGGTGTTGAGCTCTGGCCAGATTTAGCAGGCGAGGGAGTGTACGTTGGAAGTTTTAGTAGGCTAAACAAGTTCAGAGCCCAAGTGTTTGTGGTTCGTTTCAGAGGTTCCCAGTGGGAGATGAAGACCAGCAAGAGCTTTCAGGGCTGGCACCTTTAGTGTAGGAGCAATCGTTGGACGTTCGCAATTTCGGTATTGAATTTTGGCCAGATTGAGCAGGCGAGGGAGTGTACGTTGGAAGTTTTAGTAGGCTAAACAAGTTCAGAGCCCAAGTGTTTGTGGTTCGTTTGAGAGGTTACCAGTGGGAGATGAGGACCAGCAAGAGCTTTCAGGGCTGGCACCTTTAGTGTAGGAGCAATCCCTGGACGTTCGCAATTTCTGTGATAAATTTTGGCCAGATTGAGCAGGAGAGGCTGTGTACGTTGGAAGTTTTAGTAGGCTAAACAAGTTCAGAGCCCAAGTGTTTGTGGTTCGTTTGAGAGGTTACCAGTGGGAGATGAGGACCAGCAAGAGCTTTCAGGGCTGGCAACTTTACTGTAGGAGCAATCCCTGGACGTTCGCAATTTCTGTGATAAATTTTGGCCAGATTGAGCAGGAGAGGCTGTGTACGTTGGAAGTTTTAGTAGGCTAAACAAGTTCAGAGCCCAAGTGTTTGTGGTTCGTTTGAGAGGTTACCAGTGGGAGATGAGGACCAGCAAGAGCTTTCAGGGCTGGCACCTTTAGTGTAGGAGCAATCGCTGGATGTTCGCAATTTCGGTGTTGAGCTCTGACGTGAATTAGGGAAAGGAAGCGATGATACGTCTGGACCTTTGAGTGACTAAACAAGTTCAGAGCCCAAGTGTTTGTGGTTCGTTTGAGAGGTTACCAGTGGGAGATGAGGACCAGCAAGAGCTTTCAGGGCTGGCACCTTTAGTGTAGGAGCATTCGCTGGACGTTCGCAATTTCGGTGTTGAATTTGGGCCAGATTGAGCAGGAGAGGTTGTATACGTTGGAAGTTTTAGTAGCCTAAACAAGTTCAGAGCCCAAGTGTTTGTGGTTCGTTTGAGAGGTTACCAGTGGGAGATGAGGACCAGCAAGAGCTTTCAGGGCTGGCACCTTTAGTGTAGGAGCATTCGCTGGACGTTCGCAATTTCGGTGTTGAATTTTGGCCAGATTCAGCAGGAGAGGCTGTGTACGTTGGGAGTTATAGTAGGCTAAACAAGTTCAGAGCCCAAGTGTTTGTGGTTCGTTTGAGAGGTTACCAGTGGGAGATGAGGACCAGCAAGAGCTTTCAGGGCTGGCACCTTTCGTGTAGGAGCAATCGCTGGACGTTCGCAATTTCGGTGTTCAGCTCTGGCCAGATTGAGCAGGAGAGGCTGTGTACGTTGGAAGTTTTAGTAGGCTAAACAAGTTCAGAGCCCAAGTGTTTATGGTTCGTTTGAGAGGTTACCAGTGGGAGATGAGGACCAGCAAGAGCTTTCAGGGCTGGCACCTTTAGTGTAGGAGCAATCGTTGGACGTTCGCAATTTCGGTGTTCAGCTCTGACCAGATTGAGCAGGCGAGGGAGTGTACGTTGGAAGTTTTAGGAGGCTAAACAAGTTCAGAACCCAAGTGTTTATGGTTCGTTTGAGAGGTTACCAGTGGGAGATGAGGACCAGCAAGAGCTTTCAGGGCTGGCACCTTTAGTGTAGGAGCAATCGCTGGATGTTCGCAATTTCGGTGTTGAATTTTGCGCAGATTGAGCAGGAGAGGCTGTGTACATTGTAAGTTTTAGTAGGCTAAACAAGTTCAGAGCCCAAGTGTTTGTGGTTCGTTTGAGAGGTTACCAGTGGGAGATGAGGACCAGCAAGAGCTTTCAGGGCTGGCACCTTTAGTGTAGGAGCAATCGCTGGACGTTCGCAATTTCGTTGTTCAGCTCTGGCCAGATTGAGCAGGAGAGGCTGTGTACGTTGGAACTTTTAGTAGGCTAAACAAGTTCAGAGCCCAAGTGTTTATGGTTCGTTTGAGAGGTTACCAGTGGGAGATGAGGACCAGCAAGAGCTTTCAGGGCTGGCACCTTTAGTGTAGGAGCATTCGCTGGACGTTCGCAATTTCGGTGTTCAGCTCTGACCAGATTGAGCAGGCGAGGGAGTGTACGTTGGAAGTTTTAGGAGGTAAACAAGTTCAGAACCCAAGTGTTTATGGTTCGTTTGAGAGGTTACCAGTGGGAGATGAGGACCAGCAAGAGCTTTCAGGGCTGGCACCTTTAGTGTAGGAGCAATCGCCTGACGTTCGCAATTCCGGTGTTGAGCTCTGCCAGATTTAGCAGGCGAGGGAGTGTACGTTGGAAGTTTTAGTAGGCTAAACAAGTTCAGAGCCCAAGTGTTTGTGGTTCGTTTCAGAGGTTCCCAGTGGGAGATGAAGACCAGCAAGAGCTTTCAGGGCTGGCACCTTTAGTGTAGGAGCAATCGTTGGACGTTCGCAATTTCGGTATTGAATTTTGGCCAGATTGAGCAGGCGAGGGAGTGTACGTTGGAAGTTTTAGTAGGCTAAACAAGTTCAGAGCCCAAGTGTTTGTGGTTCGTTTGAGAGGTTACCAGTGGGAGATGAGGACCAGCAAGAGCTTTCAGGGCTGGCACCTTTAGTGTAGGAGCAATCCCTGGACGTTCGCAATTTCTGTGATAAATTTTGGCCAGATTGAGCAGGAGAGGCTGTGTACGTTGGAAGTTTTAGTAGGCTAAACAAGTTCAGAGCCCAAGTGTTTGTGGTTCGTTTGAGAGGTTACCAGTGGGAGATGAGGACCAGCAAGAGCTTTCAGGGCTGGCACCTTTACTGTAGGAGCAATCCCTGGACGTTCGCAATTTCTGTGATAAATTTTGGCCAGATTGAGCAGGAGAGGCTGTGTACGTTGGAAGTTTTAGTAGGCTAAACAAGTTCAGAGCCCAAGTGTTTGTGGTTCGTTTGAGAGGTTACCAGTGGGAGATGAGGACCAGCAAGAGCTTTCAGGGCTGGCACCTTTAGTGTAGGAGCAATCGCTGGATGTTCGCAATTTCGGTGTTGAGCTCTGACGTGAATTAGGGAAAGGAAGCGATGATACGTCTGGACCTTTGAGTGACTAAACAAGTTCAGAGCCCAAGTGTTTGTGGTTCGTTTGAGAGGTTACCAGTGGGAGATGAGGACCAGCAAGAGCTTTCAGGGCTGGCACCTTTAGTGTAGGAGCATTCGCTGGACGTTGGCAATTTCGGTGTTGAATTTGGGCCAGATTGAGCAGGAGAGGTTGTATACGTTGGAAGTTTTAGTAGCCTAAACAAGTTCAGAGCCCAAGTGTTTGTGGTTCGTTTGAGAGGTTACCAGTGGGAGATGAGGACCAGCAAGAGCTTTCAGGGCTGGCACCTTTAGTGTAGGAGCATTCGCTGGACGTTCGCAATTTCGGTGTTGAATTTTGGCCAGATTCAGCAGGAGAGGCTGTGTACGTTGGGAGTTATAGTAGGCTAAACAAGTTCAGAGCCCAAGTGTTTGTGGTTCGTTTGAGAGGTTACCAGTGGAGATGAGGACCAGCAAGAGCTTTCAGGGCTGGCACCTTTCGTGTAGGAGCAATCGCTGGACGTTCGCAATTTCGTTGTTCAGCTCTGGCCAGATAGAGCAGGAGAGGCTGTGTACGTTGGAAGTTTTAGTAGGCTAAACAAGTTCAGAGCCCAAGTGTTTATGGTTCGTTTGAGAGGTTACCAGTGGGAGATGAGGACCAGCAAGAGCTTTCAGGGCTGGCACCTTTAGTGTAGGAGCAATCGCTGGACGTTCGCAATTTCGGTGTTCAGCTCTGACCAGATTGAGCAGGCGAGGGAGTGTACGTTGGAAGTTTTAGGAGGCTAAACAAGTTCAGAACCCAAGTGTTTATGGTTCGTTTGAGAGGTTACCAGTGGGAGATGAGGACCAGCAAGAGCTTTCAGGGCTGGCACCTTTAGTGTAGGAGCAATCGCTGGATGTTCGCAATTTCGGTGTTGAATTTGGGCAGATTGAGCAGGAGAGGCTGTGTACATTGTAAGTTTTAGTAGGCTAAACAAGTTCAGAGCCCAAGTGTTTTGTGGTTCGTTTGAGAGGTTACCAGTGGGAGATGAGGACCAGCAAGAGCTTTCAGGCTGGCACCTTTAGTGTAGGAGCAATCGCTGGACGTTCGCAATTCGGTGTTGAGCTCTGGCCAGATTTAGCAGGCGAGGGAGTGTACGTTGGAAGTTTTAGTAGGCTAAACAAGTTCAGAGCCCAAGTGTTTGTGGTTCGTTTGAGAGGTTCCCAGTGGGAGATGAAGACCAGCAAGAGCTTTCAGGGCTGGCACCTTTAGTGTAGGAGCAATCGCTGGACGTTCGCAATTTCAGTGTTGAATTTTGGGCAGATTGAGCAGGAGAGGGAGTGTATGTTGGAAGTTTTAGTAGGCTAAACAAGTTCAGAGCCCAAGTGTTTGTGGTTCGTTTGAGAGGTTACCAGTGGGAGATGAGGACCAGCAAGAGCTTTCAGGGCTGGCACCTTTAGTGTAGGAGCAATCGCTGGACGTTCACAATTTCGGTGATAAATTTTGAACAGATTGAGCGGGAGAGGCTGTGTACGTTGGAAGTTTTAGTAGGCTAAACAAGTTCAGAGCCCAAGTGTGTATTGTTCGTTTGAGAGGTTACCAGTGGGAGATGAGGACCAGCAAGAGCTTTTAGGGCTGGCACCTTTAGTGTAGGAGCAATCGCTGGACGTTCGCAATTCGGTATTGAATTTTGGCCAGATTGAGCAGGAGAGGGAGTGTACGTTGGAAGTTTTAGTAGGCTAAACAAGTTCAGAGCCCAAGTGTTTGTGGTTCTTTTGAGACATTACCAGTGGGAGATGAGGACCAGCAAGAGCTTTCAGGGCTGGCACCTTTAGTGTAGGAGCAATCGCTGGACGTTCACAATTTCGGTGATAAATTTTGGCCAGATTGAGCAGGAGAGGCTGTGTACGTTGGAAGTTTTAGTAGGCTAAACAAGTTCAGAGCCCAAGTGTTTGTGGTTCGTTTGAGAGGTTACCAGTGGGGAGATGAGGACCAGCAAGAGCTTTCAGGGCTGTCACCTTTAGTGTAGGAGCAATCGCTGGACGTTCGCAATTTCGGTGTTGAATTTTGGCCAGATTCAGCAGGAGAGGCTGTGTACGTTGGGAGTTATAGTAGGCTAAACAAGTTCCGAGCCCAAGTGTTTGTGGTTCGTTTGAGAGGTTACCAGTGGGAGATGAGGACCAGCAAGAGCTTTCAGGGCTGGCACCTTTAGTGTAGGAGCAATCGCTGGACGTTCGCAATTTCGTTGTTCAGCTCTGGCCAGATTGAACAGGAGAGGCTGTGTACGTTGGAACTTTTAGTAGGCTAAACAAGTTCAGAGCCCAAGTGTTTATGGTTCGTTTGAGAGGTTACCAGTGGGAGATGAGGACCAGCAAGAGCTTTCAGGGCTGGCACCTTTAGTGTAGGAGCATTCGCTGGACGTTCGCAATTTCGGTGTTCAGCTCTGACCAGATTGAGCAGGCGAGGGAGTGTACGTTGGAAGTTTTAGGAGGTAAACAAGTTCAGAACCCAAGTGTTTATGGTTCGTTTGAGAGGTTACCAGTGGGAGATGAGGACCAGCAAGAGCTTTCAGGGCTGGCACCTTTAGTGTAGGAGCAATCGCCTGACGTTCGCAATTCCGGTGTTGAGCTCTGGCCAGATTTAGCAGGCGAGGGAGTGTACGTTGGAAGTTTTAGTAGGCTAAACAAGTTCAGAGCCCAAGTGTTTGTGGTTCGTTTCAGAGGTTCCCAGTGGGAGATGAAGACCAGCAAGAGCTTTCAGGGCTGGCACCTTTAGTGTAGGAGCAATCGTTGGACGTTCGCAATTTCGGTATTGAATTTTGGCCAGATTGAGCAGGCGAGGGAGTGTACGTTGGAAGTTTTAGTAGGCTAAACAAGTTCAGAGCCCAAGTGTTTGTGGTTCGTTTGAGAGGTTACCAGTGGGAGATGAGGACCAGCAAGAGCTTTCAGGGCTGGCACCTTTACTGTAGGAGCAATCCCTGGACGTTCGCAATTTCTGTGATAAATTTTGGCCAGATTGAGCAGGAGAGGCTGTGTACGTTGGAAGTTTTAGTAGGCTAAACAAGTTCAGAGCCCAAGTGTTTGTGGTTCGTTTGAGAGGTTACCAGTGGGAGATGAGGACCAGCAAGAGCTTTCAGGGCTGGCACCTTTACTGTAGGAGCAATCCCTGGACGTTCGCAATTTCTGTGATAAATTTTGGCCAGATTGAGCAGGAGAGGCTGTGTACGTTGGAAGTTTTAGTAGGCTAAACAAGTTCAGAGCCCAAGTGTTTGTGGTTCGTTTGAGAGGTTACCAGTGGGAGATGAGGACCAGCAAGAGCTTTCAGGGCTGGCACCTTTAGTGTAGGAGCAATCGCTGGATGTTCGCAATTTCGGTGTTGAGCTCTGACGTGAATTAGGGAAAGGAAGCGATGATACGTCTGGACCTTTGAGTGACTAAACAAGTTCAGAGCCCAAGTGTTTGTGGTTCGTTTGAGAGGTTACCAGTGGGAGATGAGGACCAGCAAGAGCTTTCAGGGCTGGCACCTTTAGTGTAGGAGCATTCGCTGGACGTTGGCAATTTCGGTGTTGAATTTGGGCCAGATTGAGCAGGAGAGGTTGTATACGTTGGAAGTTTTAGTAGCCTAAACAAGTTCAGAGCCCAAGTGTTTGTGGTTCGTTTGAGAGGTTACCAGTGGGAGATGAGGACCAGCAAGAGCTTTCAGGGCTGGCACCTTTAGTGTAGGAGCATTCGCTGGACGTTCGCAATTTCGGTGTTGAATTTTGGCCAGATTCAGCAGGAGAGGCTGTGTACGTTGGGAGTTATAGTAGGCTAAACAAGTTCAGAGCCCAAGTGTTTGTGGTTCGTTTGAGAGGTTACCAGTGGGAGATGAGGACCAGCAAGAGCTTTCAGGGCTGGCACCTTTCGTGTAGGAGCAATCGCTGGACGTTCGCAATTTCGTTGTTCAGCTCTGGCCAGATTGAGCAGGAGAGGCTGTGTACGTTGGAAGTTTTAGTAGGCTAAACAAGTTCAGAGCCCAAGTGTTTATGGTTCGTTTGAGAGGTTACCAGTGGGAGATGAGGACCAGCAAGAGCTTTCAGGGCTGGCACCTTTAGTGTAGGAGCAATCGCTGGACGTTCGCAATTTCGGTGTTCAGCTCTGACCAGATTGAGCAGGCGAGGGAGTGTACGTTGGAAGTTTTAGGAGGCTAAACAAGTTCAGAACCCAAGTGTTTATGGTTCGTTTGAGAGGTTCCCAGTGGGAGATGAGGACCAGCAAGAGCTTTCAGGGCTGGCACCTTTAGTGTAGGAGCAATCGCTGGATGTTCGCAATTTCGGTGTTGAATTTTGGGCAGATTGAGCAGGAGAGGCTGTGTACATTGTAAGTTTTAGTAGGCTAAACAAGTTCAGAGCCCAAGTGTTTGTGGTTCGTTTGAGAGGTTACCAGTGGGAGATGAGGACCAGCAAGAGCTTTCAGGGCTGGCACCTTTAGTGTAGGAGCAATCGCTGGACGTTCGCAATTCCGGTGTTGAGCTCTGGCCAGATTTAGCAGGCGAGGGAGTGTACGTTGGAAGTTTTAGTAGGCTAAACAAGTTCAGAGCCCAAGTGTTTGTGGTTCGTTTGAGAGGTTCCCAGTGGGAGATGAAGACCAGCAAGAGCTTTCAGGGCTGGCACCTTTAGTGTAGGAGCAATCGCTGGACGTTCGCAATTTCAGTGTTGAATTTTGGGCAGATTGAGCAGGAGAGGGAGTGTATGTTGGAAGTTTTAGTAGGCTAAACAAGTTCAGAGCCCAAGTGTTTGTGGTTCGTTTGAGAGGTTACCAGTGGGAGATGAGGACCAGCAAGAGCTTTCAGGGCTGGCACCTTTAGTGTAGGAGCAATCGCTGGACGTTCACAATTTCGGTGATAATTTTGAACAGATTGAGCAGGAGAGGCTGTGTACGTTGGAAGTTTTAGTAGGCTAAACAAGTTCAGAGCCCAAGTGTGTATTGTTCGTTTGAGAGGTTACCAGTGGGAGATGAGGACCAGCAAGAGCTTTCAGGGCTGGCACCTTTAGTGTAGGAGCAATCGCTGGACGTTCGCGATTTCGGTGTTGAATTTTGGCCAGATTCAGCGGGAGAGGCTGTGTACGTTGGGAGTTATAGTAGGCTAAACAAGTTCAGAGCCCAAGTGTTTGTGGTTCGTTTGAGAGGTTCCCAGTGGGAGATGAGGACCAGCAAGAGCTTTCAGGGCTGGCACCTTTCGTGTAGGAGCAATCGCTGGACGTTCGCAATTTCGGTGTTCAGCTCTGGCCAGATTGAGCAGGAGAGGCTGTGTACGTTGGAAGTTTTAGTAGGCTAAACAAGTTCAGAGCCCAAGTGTTTATGGTTCGTTTGAGAGGTTACCAGTGGGAGATGAGGACCAGCAAGAGCTTTCAGGGCTGGCACCTTTAGTGTAGGAGCATTCGCTGGACGTTCGCAATTTCGGTGTTCAGCTCTGACCAGATTGAGCAGGCGAGGGAGTGTACGTTGGAAGTTTTAGGAGGCTAAACAAGTTCAGAACCGAAGTGTTTATGGTTCGTTTGAGAGGTTACCAGTGGGAGATGAGGACCAGCAAGAGCTTTCAGGGCTGGCACCTTTAGTGTAGGAGCAATTGCTGGATGTTCGCAATTTCGGTGTTGAATTTTGGGCAGATTGAGCAGGAGAGGCTGTGTACATTGTAAGTTTTAGTAGGCTAAACAAGTTCCGAGCCCAAGTGTTTGTGGTTCGTTTGAGAGGTTACCAGTGGGAGATGAGGACCAGCAAGAGCTTTCAGGGCTGGCACCTTTAGTGTAGGAGCATTCGCTGGACGTTCGCAATTTCGGTGTTCAGCTCTGACCAGATTGAGCAGGAGAGGCTGTGTACGTTGGAACTTTTAGTAGGCTAAACAAGTTCAGAGCCCAAGTGTTTATGGTTCGTTTGAGAGGTTACCAGTGGGAGATGAGGACCAGCAAGAGCTTTCAGGGCTGGCACCTTTAGTGTAGGAGCATTCGCTGGACGTTCGCAATTTCGGTGTTCAGCTCTGACCAGATTGAGCAGGCGAGGGAGTGTACGTTGGAAGTTTTAGGAGGTAAACAAGTTCAGAACCCAAGTGTTTATGGTTCGTTTGAGAGGTTACCAGTGGGAGATGAGGACCAGCAAGAGCTTTCAGGGCTGGCACCTTTAGTGTAGGAGCAATCGCCTGACGTTCGCAATTCCGGTGTTGAGCTCTGGCCAGATTTAGCAGGCGAGGGAGTGTACGTTGGAAGTTTTAGTAGGCTAAACAAGTTCAGAGCCCAAGTGTTTGTGGTTCGTTTCAGAGGTTCCCAGTGGGAGATGAAGACCAGCAAGAGCTTTCAGGGCTGGCACCTTTAGTGTAGGAGCAATCGTTGGACGTTCGCAATTTCGGTATTGAATTTTGGCCAGATTGAGCAGGCGAGGGAGTGTACGTTGGAAGTTTTAGTAGGCTAAACAAGTTCAGAGCCCAAGTGTTTGTGGTTCGTTTGAGAGGTTACCAGTGGGAGATGAGGACCAGCAAGAGCTTTCAGGGCTGGCACCTTTAGTGTAGGAGCAATCCCTGGACGTTCGCAATTTCTGTGATAAATTTTGGCCAGATTGAGCAGGAGAGGCTGTGTACGTTGGAAGTTTTAGTAGGCTAAACAAGTTCAGAGCCCAAGTGTTTGTGGTTCGTTTGAGAGGTTACCAGTGGGAGATGAGGACCAGCAAGAGCTTTCAGGGCTGGCACCTTTACTGTAGGAGCAATCCCTGGACGTTCGCAATTTCTGTGATAAATTTTGGCCAGATTGAGCAGGAGAGGCTGTGTACGTTGGAAGTTTTAGTAGGCTAAACAAGTTCAGAGCCCAAGTGTTTGTGGTTCGTTTGAGAGGTTACCAGTGGGAGATGAGGACCAGCAAGAGCTTTCAGGGCTGGCACCTTTAGTGTAGGAGCAATCGCTGGATGTTCGCAATTTCGGTGTTGAGCTCTGACGTGAATTAGGGAAAGGAAGCGATGATACGTCTGGACCTTTGAGTGACTAAACAAGTTCAGAGCCCAAGTGTTTGTGGTTCGTTTGAGAGGTTACCAGTGGGAGATGAGGACCAGCAAGAGCTTTCAGGGCTGGCACCTTTAGTGTAGGAGCATTCGCTGGACGTTGGCAATTTCGGTGTTGAATTTGGGCCAGATTGAGCAGGAGAGGTTGTATACGTTGGAAGTTTTAGTAGCCTAAACAAGTTCAGAGCCCAAGTGTTTGTGGTTCGTTTGAGAGGTTACCAGTGGGAGATGAGGACCAGCAAGAGCTTTCAGGGCTGGCACCTTTAGTGTAGGAGCATTCGCTGGACGTTCGCAATTTCGGTGTTGAATTTTGGCCAGATTCAGCAGGAGAGGCTGTGTACGTTGGGAGTTATAGTAGGCTAAACAAGTTCAGAGCCCAAGTGTTTGTGGTTCGTTTGAGAGGTTACCAGTGGGAGATGAGGACCAGCAAGAGCTTTCAGGGCTGGCACCTTTCGTGTAGGAGCAATCGCTGGACGTTCGCAATTTCGTTGTTCAGCTCTGGCCAGATTGAGCAGGAGAGGCTGTGTACGTTGGAAGTTTTAGTAGGCTAAACAAGTTCAGAGCCCAAGTGTTTATGGTTCGTTTGAGAGGTTACCAGTGGGAGATGAGGACCAGCAAGAGCTTTCAGGGCTGGCACCTTTAGTGTAGGAGCAATCGCTGGACGTTCGCAATTTCGGTGTTCAGCTCTGACCAGATTGAGCAGGCGAGGGAGTGTACGTTGGAAGTTTTAGGAGGCTAAACAAGTTCAGAACCCAAGTGTTTATGGTTCGTTTGAGAGGTTACCAGTGGGAGATGAGGACCAGCAAGAGCTTTCAGGGCTGGCACCTTTAGTGTAGGAGCAATCGCTGGATGTTCGCAATTTCGGTGTTGAATTTTGGGCAGATTGAGCAGGAGAGGCTGTGTACATTGTAAGTTTTAGTAGGCTAAACAAGTTCAGAGCCCAAGTGTTTGTGGTTCGTTTGAGAGGTTACCAGTGGGAGATGAGGACCAGCAAGAGCTTTCAGGGCTGGCACCTTTAGTGTAGGAGCAATCGCTGGACGTTCGCAATTCCGGTGTTGAGCTCTGGCCAGATTTAGCAGGCGAGGGAGTGTACGTTGGAAGTTTTAGTAGGCTAAACAAGTTCAGAGCCCAAGTGTTTGTGGTTCGTTTGAGAGGTTCCCAGTGGGAGATGAAGACCAGCAAGAGCTTTCAGGGCTGGCACCTTTAGTGTAGGAGCAATCGCTGGACGTTCGCAATTTCAGTGTTGAATTTTGGGCAGATTGAGCAGGAGAGGGAGTGTATGTTGGAAGTTTTAGTAGGCTAAACAAGTTCAGAGCCCAAGTGTTTGTGGTTCGTTTGAGAGGTTACCAGTGGGAGATGAGGACCAGCAAGAGCTTTCAGGGCTGGCACCTTTAGTGTAGGAGCAATCGCTGGACGTTCACAATTTCGGTGATAAATTTTGAACAGATTGAGCGGGAGAGGCTGTGTACGTTGGAAGTTTTAGTAGGCTAAACAAGTTCAGAGCCCAAGTGTTTGTGGTTCTTTTGAGACATTACCAGTGGGAGATGAGGACCAGCAAGAGCTTTCAGGGCTGGCACCTTTAGTGTAGGAGCAATCGCTGGACGTTCACAATTTCGGTGATAAATTTTGGCCAGATTGAGCAGGAGAGGCTGTGTACGTTGGAAGTTTTAGTAGGCTAAACAAGTTCAGAGCCCAAGTGTTTGTGGTTCGTTTGAGAGGTTACCAGTGGGAGATGAGGACCAGCAAGAGCTTTCAGGGCTGGCACCTTTAGTGTAGGAGCATTCGCTGGACGTTCGCAATTTTGGTGTTCAGCTCTGACCAGATTGAGCAGGCGAGGGAGTGTACGTTGGAAGTTTTAGGAGGTAAACAAGTTCAGAACCCAAGTGTTTATGGTTCGTTTGAGAGGTTACCAGTGGGAGATGAGGACCAGCAAGAGCTTTCAGGGCTGGCACCTTTAGTGTAGGAGCAATCGCCTGACGTTCGCAATTCCGGTGTTGAGCTCTGGCCAGATTTAGCAGGCGAGGGAGTGTACGTTGGAAGTTTTAGTAGGCTAAACAAGTTCAGAGCCCAAGTGTTTGTGGTTCGTTTCAGAGGTTCCCAGTGGGAGATGAAGACCAGCAAGAGCTTTCAGGGCTGGCACCTTTAGTGTAGGAGCAATCGTTGGACGTTCGCAATTTCGGTATTGAATTTTGGCCAGATTGAGCAGGCGAGGGAGTGTACGTTGGAAGTTTTAGTAGGCTAAACAAGTTCAGAGCCCAAGTGTTTGTGGTTCGTTTGAGAGGTTACCAGTGGGAGATGAGGACCAGCAAGAGCTTTCAGGGCTGGCACCTTTAGTGTAGGAGCAATCCCTGGACGTTCGCAATTTCTGTGATAAATTTTGGCCAGATTGAGCAGGAGAGGCTGTGTACGTTGAAGTTTTAGTAGGCTAAACAAGTTCAGAGCCCAAGTGTTTGTGGTTCGTTTGAGAGGTTACCAGTGGGAGATGAGGACCAGCAAGAGCTTTCAGGGCTGGCACCTTTACTGTAGGAGCAATCCCTGGACGTTCGCAATTTCTGTGATAAATTTTGGCCAGATTGAGCAGGAGAGGCTGTGTACGTTGGAAGTTTTAGTAGGCTAAACAAGTTCAGAGCCCAAGTGTTTGTGGTTCGTTTGAGAGGTTACCAGTGGGAGATGAGGACCAGCAAGAGCTTTCAGGGCTGGCACCTTTAGTGTAGGAGCAATCGCTGGATGTTCGCAATTTCGGTGTTGAGCTCTGACGTGAATTAGGAAAGGAAGCGATGATACGTCTGGACCTTTGAGTGACTAAACAAGTTCAGAGCCCAAGTGTTTGTGGTTCGTTTGAGAGGTTACCAGTGGGAGATGAGGACCAGCAAGAGCTTTCAGGGCTGGCACCTTTAGTGTAGGAGCATTCGCTGGACGTTCGCAATTTCGGTGTTGAATTTTGGCCAGATTCAGCAGGAGAGGCTGTGTACGTTGGGAGTTATAGTAGGCTAAACAAGTTCAGAGCCCAAGTGTTTGTGGTTCGTTTGAGAGGTTACCAGTGGAGATGAGGACCAGCAAGAGCTTTCAGGGCTGGCACCTTTCGTGTAGGAGCAATCGCTGGACGTTCGCAATTTCGTTGTTCAGCTCTGGCCAGATTGAGCAGGAGAGGCTGTGTACGTTGGAAGTTTTAGTAGCTAAACAAGTTCAGAGCCCAAGTGTTTATGGTTCGTTTGAGAGGTTACCAGTGGGAGATGAGGACCAGCAAGAGCTTTCAGGGCTGGCACCTTTAGTGTAGGAGCAATCGCTGGACGTTCGCAATTTCGGTGTTCAGCTCTGACCAGATTGAGCAGGCGAGGGAGTGTACGTTGGAAGTTTTAGGAGGCTAAACAAGTTCAGAACCCAAGTGTTTATGGTTCGTTTGAGAGGTTACCAGTGGGAGATGAGGACCAGCAAGAGCTTTCAGGCTGGCACCTTTAGTGTAGGAGCAATCGCTGGATGTTCGCAATTTCGGTGTTGAATTTTGGGGCAGATTGAGCAGGAGAGGCTGTGTACATTGTAAGTTTTAGTAGGCTAAACAAGTTCAGAGCCCAAGTGTTTGTGGTTCGTTTGAGAGGTTACCAGTGGGAGATGAGGACCAGCAAGAGCTTTCAGGGCTGGCACCTTTAGTGTAGGAGCAATCGCTGGACGTTCGCAATTCCGGTGTTGAGCTCTGGCCAGATTTAGCAGGCGAGGGAGTGTACGTTGGAAGTTTTAGTAGGCTAAACAAGTTCAGAGCCCAAGTGTTTGTGGTTCGTTTGAGAGGTTCCCAGTGGGAGATGAAGACCAGCAAGAGCTTTCAGGGCTGGCACCTTTAGTGTAGGAGCAATCGCTGGACATTCGCAATTTCAGTGTTGAATTTTGGGCAGATGAGCAGGAGAGGGAGTGTATGTTGGAAGTTTTAGTAGGCTAAACAAGTTCAGAGCCCAAGTGTTTGTGGTTCGTTTGAGAGGTTACCAGTGGGAGATGAGGACCAGCAAGAGCTTTCAGGGCTGGCACCTTTAGTGTAGGAGCAATCGCTGGACGTTCACAATTTCGGTGATAAATTTTGAACAGATTGAGCAGGAGAGGCTGTGTACGTTGGAAGTTTTAGTAGGCTAAACAAGTTCAGAGCCCAAGTGTTTGTGGTTCGTTTGAGAGGTTACCAGTGGGAGATGAGGACCAGCAAGAGCTTTCAGGGCTGTCACCTTTAGTGTAGGAGCAATCGCTGGACGTTCGCAATTTCGGTGTTGAATTTTGGCCAGATTCAGCAGGAGAGGCTGTGTACGTTGGGAGTTATAGTAGGCTAAACAAGTTCCGAGCCCAAGTGTTTGTGGTTCGTTTGAGAGGTTACCAGTGGGAGATGAGGACCAGCAAGAGCTTTCAGGGCTGGCACCTTTAGTGTAGGAGCATTCGCTGGACGTTCGCAATTTTGGTGTTCAGCTCTGACCAGATTGAGCAGGCGAGGGAGTGTACGTTGGAAGTTTTAGGAGGTAAACAAGTTCAGAACCCAAGTGTTTATGGTTCGTTTGAGAGGTTACCAGTGGGAGATGAGGACCAGCAAGAGCTTTCAGGGCTGGCACCTTTAGTGTAGGAGCAATCGCTGGATGTTCGCAATTTCGGTGTTGAATTTTGGGCAGATTGAGCAGGAGAGGCTTTGTACATTGTAAGTTTTAGGAGGCTAAACAAGTTCAGAGCCAAGTGTTTGTGGTTCGTTTGAGAGGTTACCAGTGGGAGATGAGGACCAGCAAGAGCTTTCAGGGCTGGCACCTTTAGTGTAGGAGCAATCGCTGGACGTTCGCAATTCCGGTGTTGAGCTCTGGCCAGATTTAGCAGGCGAGGGAGTGTACGTTGGAAGTTTTAGTAGGCTAAACAAGTTCAGAGCCCAAGTGTTTGTGGTTCGTTTGAGAGGTTACCAGTGGGAGATGAAGACCAGCAAGAGCTTTCAGGGCTGGCACCTTTAGTGTAGGAGCAATCGTTGGACGTTCGCAATTTCGGTATTGAATTTTGGCCAGATTGAGCAGGCGAGGGAGTGTCCGTTGGAAGTTTAGTAGGCTAAACAAGTTCAGAGCCCAAGTGTTTGTGGTTCGTTTGAGAGGTTACCAGTGGGAGATGAGGACCAGCAAGAGCTTTCAGGGCTGGCACCTTTACTGTAGGAGCAATCCCTGGACGTTCGCAATTTCTGTGATAAATTTTGGCCAGATTGAGCAGGAGAGGCTGTGTACGTTGGAAGTTTTAGTAGGCTAAACAAGTTCAGAGCCCAAGTGTTTGTGGTTCGTTTGAGAGGTTACCAGTGGGAGATGAGGACCAGCAAGAGCTTTCAGGGCTGTCACCTTTAGTGTAGGAGCAATCGCTGGACGTTTCGCAATTTCGGTGTTGAGCTCTGACGTGAATTAGGGAAAGGAAGCGATGATACGTCTGGACCTTTGAGTGACTAACAAGTTCAGAGCCCAAGTGTTTGTGGTTCGTTTGAGAGGTTACCAGTGGGAGATGAGGACCAGCAAGAGCTTTCAGGGCTGGCACCTTTAGTGTAGGAGCAATCCCTGGACGTTCGCAATTTCGGTGTTGAATTTGGGCCAGATTGAGCAGGAGAGGTTGTATACGTTGGAAGTTTTAGTAGCCTAAACAAGTTCAGAGCCAAGTGTTTGTGGTTCGTTTGAGAAGTTACCAGAGGGAGATGAGGACCAGCAAGAGCTTTCAGGGCTGGCACCTTTAGTGTAGGAGCAATCGCTGGACGTTCGCAATTTCGGTGTTGGATTTTGGGCAGATTGAGCAGGAGAGGCTGTGTACATTGTAAGTTTTAGTAGGCTAAACAAGTTCAGAGCCCAAGTGTTTGTGGTTCGTTTGAGAGGTTCCCAGGGGGAGATGAGGACCAGCAAGAGCTTTCAGGCTGGCACCTTTAGTGTAGGAGCAATCGCTGGACGTTCGCAATTCCGGTGTTGAGCTCTGGCCAGATTTAGCAGGCGAGGGAGTGTACGTTGGAAGTTTTAGTAGGCTAAACAAGTTCAGAGCCCAAGTGTTTGTGGTTCGTTTGAGAGGTTACCAGTGGGAGATGAAGACCAGCAAGAGCTTTCAGGGCTGGCACCTTTAGTGTAGGAGCAATCGTTGGACGTTCGCAATTTCGGTATTGAATTTTGGCCAGATTGAGCAGGCGAGGGAGTGTCCGTTGGAAGTTTTAGTAGGCTAAACAAGTTCAGAGCCCAAGTGTTTGTGGTTCGTTTGAGAGGTTACCAGTGGGAGATGAGGACCAGCAAGAGCTTTCAGGGCTGGCACCTTTACTGTAGGAGCAATCCCTGGACGTTCGCAATTTCTGTGATAAATTTTGGCCAGATTGAGCAGGAGAGGCTGTGTACGTTGGAAGTTTTAGTAGGCTAAACAAGTTCAGAGCCCAAGTGTTTGTGGTTCGTTTGAGAGGTTACCAGTGGGAGATGAGGACCAGCAAGAGCTTTCAGGGCTGTCACCTTTAGTGTAGGAGCAATCGCTGGACGTTCGCAATTTCGGTGTTGAGCTCTGACGTGAATTAGGGAAAGGAAGCGATGATACGTCTGGACCTTTGAGTGACTAAACAAGTTCAGAGCCCAAGTGTTTGTGGTTCGTTTGAGAGGTTACCAGTGGGAGATGAGGACCAGCAAGAGCTTTCAGGGCTGGCACCTTTAGTGTAGGAGCAATCCCTGGACGTTCGCAATTTCGGTGTTGAATTTGGGCCAGATTGAGCAGGAGAGGTTGTATACGTTGGAAGTTTTAGTAGCCTAAACAAGTTCAGAGCCCAAGTGTTTGTGGTTCGTTTGAGAAGTTACCAGAGGGAGATGAGGACCAGCAAGAGCTTTCAGGGCTGGCACCTTTAGTGTAGGAGCAATCGCTGGACGTTCGCAATTTCGGTGTTGGATTTTGGGCAGATTGAGCAGGAGAGGCTGTGTACATTGTAAGTTTTAGTAGGCTAAACAAGTTCAGAGCCCAAGTGTTTGTGGTTCGTTTGAGAGGTTCCCAGGGGGAGATGAGGACCAGCAAGAGCTTTCAGGGCTGGCACCTTTAGTGTAGGAGCAATCGCTGGACGTTCGCAATTCCGGTGTTGAGCTCTGGCCAGATTTAGCAGGCGAGGGAGTGTACGTTGGAAGTTTTAGTAGGCTAAACAAGTTCCGAGCCCAAGTGTTTGTGGTTCGTTGAGAGGTTACCAGTGGGAGATGAAGACCAGCAAGAGCTTTCAGGGCTGGCACTTTAGTGTAGGAGCAATCGTTGGAACGTTCGCAATTTCGGTATTGAATTTTGGCCAGATTGAGCAGGCGAGGGAGTGTCCGTTGGAAGTTTTAGTAGGCTAAATAAGTTCAGAGCCCAAGTGTTTGTGGTTCGTTTGAGAGGTTACCAGTGGGAGATGAGGACCAGCAAGAGCTTTCAGGGCTGGCACCTTTACTGTAGGAGCAATCCTGGACGTTCGCAATTTCTGTGATAAATTTTGGCCAGATTGAGCAGGAGAGGCTGTGTACGTTGGAAGTTTTAGTAGGCTAAACAAGTTCAGAGCCCAAGTGTTTGTGGTTCGTTTGAGAGGTTACCAGTGGGAGATGAGGACCAGCAAGAGCTTTCAGGGCTGTCACCTTTAGTGTAGGAGCAATCGCTGGACGTTCGCAATTTCGGTGTTGAGCTCTGACGTGAATTAGGGAAAGGAAGCGATGATACGTCTGGACCTTTGAGTGACTAAACAAGTTCAGAGCCCAAGTGTTTGTGGTTCGTTTGAGAGGTTACCAGTGGGAGATGAGGACCAGCAAGAGCTTTCAGGGCTGGCACCTTTAGTGTAGGAGCAATCCCTGGACGTTCGCAATTTCGGTGTTGAATTTGGGCAGATTGAGCAGGAGAGGTTGTATACGTTGGAAGTTTTAGTAGCCTAAACAAGTTCAGAGCCCAAGTGTTTGTGGTTCGTTTGAGAAGTTACCAGAGGGAGATGAGGACCAGCAAGAGCTTTCAGGGCTGGCACCTTTAGTGTAGGAGCAATCGTTGGACGTTCGCAATTTCGGTGTTGGATTTTGGGCAGATTGAGCAGGCGAGGCTGTGTACATTGTAAGTTTTAGTAGAGCTAAACAAGTTCAGAGCCCAAGTGTTTGTGGTTCGTTTGAGAGGTACCAGTGGGAAATGAGGACCAGCAAGAGCTTTCAGGGCTGGCACCTTTAGTGTAGGAGCAATCCCTGGACGTTCGCAATTTCTGTGATAAATTTTGGCCAGATTGAGCAGGAGAGGCTGTGTACGTTGGAAGTTTTAGTAGGCTAAACAAGTTCAGAGCCAAGTGTTTGTGGTTCGTTTGAGAGGTTACCAGTGGGAGATGAGGACCAGCAAGAGCTTTCAGGGCTGGCACCTTTAGTGTAGGAGCAATCCCTGGACGTTCGCAATTTCTGTGATAAATTTTGGCCAGATTGAGCAGGAGAGGCTGTGTACGTTGGAAGTTTTAGTAGGCTAAACAAGTTCAGAGCCCAAGTGTTTGTGGTTCGTTTGAGAGGTTACCAGTGGGAGATGAGGACCAGCAAGAGCTTTCAGGCTGGCACCTTTAGTGTAGGAGCAATCGCCTGACGTTCGCAATTCCAGGTGTTGAGGTCTGGCCAGATAGAGCAGGCGAGGGAGTGTACGTTGGAAGTTTTAGTAGGCTAAACAAGTTCAGAGCCAAGTGTTTGTGGTTCGTTTGAGAGGTTACCAGTGGGAGATGAAGACCAGCAAGAGCTTTCAGGGCTGGCACCTTTAGTGTAGGAGCAATCGCTGGACGTTCGCAATTTCGGTGTTGAATTTTGGCCAGATTGAGCAGGAGAGGCTGTGTACGTTGGAAGTTTTAGTAGGCTAAACAAGTTCAGGCCCAAGTGTTTGTGGTTCGTTTGAGAGGTTACCAGTGGGAGATGAGGACCAGCAAGAGCTTTCAGGGCTGGCACCTTTAGTGTAGGAGCAATCGCTGGACGTTCGCAATTTCGGTGTTCAGCTCTGGCCAGTTTGAGCAGGAGAGTCTGTGTACGTTAGATGTTTTAGTAGGCTAAACAAGTTCAGAGCCAAGTGTTTGTGGTTCGTTTGAGAGGTTACCAGTGGGAGATGAGGACCAGCAAGAGCTTTCAGGGCTGGCACCTTTAGTGTAAGGAGTAATCGCTGGACGTTCGCAATTTCGGTGTTGAGCTCTGGCCAGATTGAGCAGGCGAGGAGTGTACGTTGGTAGTTTTAGTAGACTAAGAGTTCAGGGCCCAAGTGTTTGTGGTTCGTTTGAGAGGTTACCAGTGGGAGATGAGGACCAGCAAGAGCTTTCAGGGCTGGCACCTTTAGTGTAGGAGCAATCGCTGGACGTTCGCAATTTCGGTGTTCAGCTCTGGCCAGTTTGAGCAGGAGAGTCTGTGTACGTTAGATGTTTTAGTAGGCTAAACAAGTTCAGAGCCCAAGTGTTTGTGGTTCGTTTGAGAGGTTACCAGTGGGAGATGAGGACCAGCAAGAGCTTTCAGGGCTGGCACCTTTAGTGTACGAGTAATCGCTGGACGTTCGCAATTTA